>NC_022012.1:55385215-55430202 GCF_000317375.1 Microtus ochrogaster | reverse complement strand
GTCTCGAACTCACAGAGATCCGCCTGCTTCTGCCTCTCTTTTAATCTCTTAACTATCTGTACTCTGTCTCTTTAAAGACTTTACCTTTTATTTTAAACCATCAACTTTATTCTCTATATTCTTTTTCTTCTCTCTCTCAAGCCTACTTACATTCATCCAACAGTGTGATCCATTGAGGTCTGTTATGTCTGAATCTGTTTTATTGTGAATCTGTAATATTTTTACTATCCAGGAGCATTTCTTAAAGTGTTAAGTAGTTCTTAAAAAGTTAAGTTGCACCATGTACAGGTAATATGGTACTGCCGGTTTACTGCCAAGTCTAAACCTTAACTGCGCTATTATTATGGTAATTACGACAGTTCCTGCCTGAGGTCAGCACAGTTCAGCATGGAGCAGCTGCTCCTGCCTCAGATCCATTTGGTGCCCCTGAGCTGAGCATGGTTCCAGGCACACAGCAAGTCCACATTGGAGCCGCACTCAGCAGTTTAATTTTGAGACTGAGCGTGCAGCATAGAAACTCTTTTCATCCAAGTTACAGCAAAATCTGACACACAGAGCACTGCGGAGTCTGAAAACACGTCTCTGGTCTCTGTTGGCAGGAAACTGCCATGCTCTTGTGCCCGCCTAAGCCTGATTCTGCTGTCTGCCCAGGTTCAGGCGGGGAGTGCTGAGCCATCAGCAAGGTCTCAGAGCACTCTCCTTCCAATCCCAAGTGGGAACACAAACATAAAATCCATTGAAATGCTTTAAAGCCAGAGTTCAGGCTGGCAGCACAGCCCCAAGAAGCCGTGCTTTAAAATGACGCAGTGTTTTTTCTGCTGCTGTTGCCGAATCAGGAAATCTCTCTACAGCATGCCACCAACAAACAGCAAAAATCTGTGTTAAACTCTGTTTTTTTTTTTCTGTTTAAAATTAAGCTCTCTCAGGTTTTTAAGTGGATTTAGCCCATCACGTCTGGGCGCCACTCTGTAGTAATAGGAGCGGCGGGGCTGCGTCCCCAGCACCCGGCCACCCACATGGCTAGCTTATGCCCAGAAATAATTACATGGAAATTGTATTCTTTTAAACACTGCCTGACCCATTAGTTTCAGTTTCTTATTGGCTAGCTCTTACATATTGATCTAACCCATTTCTAATAATCTGTGTAGCCCAAGAGCTGGCTTACCAGGAATGATCTTAACCTGCGTCTGCCTGGAGTGGGAGAATAATGGCGACTCCTCACTCAGCTTCTTTCTCCCAGCCTTCTGTTCTGTTTACTCCACCCACCTAAGCATGGGCCTATCAAATGGGCCTAGGCAGTTTCTTTAATAATAAGAAATCACTCCCACATCAACTAATCAACTTAATGAGACCATATCTCGAAGTAAACAATGGCTGGGCTCATTATTCAGTGTTCTAGAGCTAGCCTAGCATATGTGAGATCACAAGGTCTGCCTCCAGGATTGCAAAAAGAAGAAACAAATACCCATATCTGCTTCTATTTAGATTCTAGTAGGGGGTTAAAAGAAAATGGACCTATTGAAAGCTCAGACTCTATGTTGGTTTCAGGTCCCCATGAACAACTTGAGGAATCCAGGACACTGGTCAATGTGCATCTTTGCAGGAAAGTTGTAAGAAAGTAAGGGGTTTGGCCAAGAATAAGTGAGGCAAGAGACAGAAGGCTGTCTGCTTTCCCTCCTGCTCTCAGTTTGTGTCAAGTAGATACTGGAGATACTTTTTCTAGTTTTGCATTGCAAAATTGATTTTTCTCTGGTTGAATGCTGATCTCACCATTTTAAGCCAGAAGAAAGTGTGACTTGTGTATATTGTTCTATTATAAGATAATTGTAATGGTGGCTGGCTGTACCTTCCATGTCCACTTTTCATGGATGTGCTCTGAAAAAGATGGAAGATTGACCCAAGCTTACTAGGAGATAATTGGGTAGCATGATTTTTTTAGATTACTATATCTAAACAGAAGGAATATTCCACATGAATCATAATAGAAAATTCATCTTCTCAGATATTTAGCCTAAAGCAATAATGATTGATTGTTTTCATAATATTGTTGATATAGAAAATCTTGGAAAACACAAGTAACATATATTCTAGATTTTTTGTGTATACTCTGAAAGATCATATAAAATGTAAGTTTTATGCTATAAAATTATGTTTAAAGCATATATACATATAGCATAATTAAATGTATATTAAAAGGATTATGTGTCATATTGTCCCAGTTTTCTTAGTATGGCTTCAGAAATATTTAAAGATACTTCAAACTAGGCATCAAGAAAGAAAGGAAATGAAATAAGAGAACATAGTCAGAAACTTACATAGAAGCACATGTATTTATAAAAGTTCATTGTAATTTCAGTCATTGCTTAAATCATAACACCTAGGCAAACATGGAGAGAAGACTGTAGGTCTTTATGGAATCATGGTTCACTTCAGTGATATCAGTTCTATTATACTTTCAATAGATAACGTTAGTTTTTAATGTTTGATTGGTCTAGGTAATTATTATGACACTCACCTGTACTCTGTAAAACAGGTCACATCATCTCTTGGAGTTATTTTGTTGATATTTGTGATTTATTTGCCTCAATAAATTTAGGGCATTGAGTAAGAAGTTGATTGTTTTGACACTACTCTAGTGGCCACTGATTCCCAGTTACTTACCATATTCCAACCATAGAATCCAAAACTTGGGAACTACATCTGCCTCTTAACCTAGCTACTTCAGTTTCTGTGCCAAATCCAGTCCCACACATGGACAAGAAGAAATCCCATCTGAATTCTCAACTAGTGGCAAATGCTTTTGGTGGAAGCCAGAGCAGATGAGGATAGCAAATGCGTTATGAGTAAAGTTTCTTAATGTCCTACAGGTCTGGCAGGATTTCACCTCTAGGAACCCCTGGAGAGTGCTTGAGAGCATAAAGTAGGATCTTACGCAATGGACTAAGCCGTATTAGTCATATTTGCTTACCTTATAAAACCAAAATTATATCTCTCAATTGTTTTGAAGACAGCTGCAACTAGTGTATCTATCCCTCTGGGTACTCTCAGACTTGGGTTATATTTTCTCAACTGGTTGGAACAGTTTAGACCCTGGCTACCACATTGCTATACTACAGCAAACAAATTATTCACAGCTTATTATTACTATGATTCACCACAGAGGGAACTTCAGATTTAGGAAATACCCAACATTGTAGGGAATGGAAAACTTTGAAACTGTATCATAGCAAATTTTACTAAGAAGTCAAGAATTTAGGATAGAGAGCCGGGTTTGAGAAATTGGTGGGAAAACTATCTTTTAGAAGAGTATGTACTGGAGTGAAATAAAAAATAGAGGAAGGCAGACAGATCAGAATTTAGAATAAAGGGCACAAAATACAAGTCTCACCTTTACACTTAATTCACATGCTATGGACACATTATATTTATAAAGATTATATGACATAGAGTATAATCATTTAAACTTTCACTTGGGTCATTATGCCTTTATTATCTTCTTAAATTAGATTTATTAGTTAGGTTAAGGATTAGTAAACTTTTTGTCTGTAAAAGGCCAGATGGTAAATGTTTTGGGTATTTTGGATTATAAGGTCTCTGTTGCAACTACTTGGTGTGGCTGTTTTAGCCCAAAGCAACCAAAGATGATGAGAACAATTGGATATTGCTCTCAGAATATTCATTTCCACAAAGAGTAGGTTAACAAATATGACATAAAGGTCATGTAAGAGCATCAGAAATAGATGCTTTATATTCTTAATCTCTCTTTTACTCTGGTAGATATTTCACAGCAAGTAAATAACTAGCAGAAATTGATGAAGTTATCATTTGATGAATTTTGTAATAAAATATTTAAAACAAAGTTACTGAAAAAAACTCATGGAAAGTTGTTTTCCTGTTAAACTTTTAGAATTTTGGCTGAGAGGAAAATAAAAAGAGACATATTTGTAAATCTGACTGATGGAGGAAAGTCATTGGTTAATTATAATAAAGAAACTGCTTGGCTCTCATAGGTTAAAACATAGGTGGGTGGAATAAACAGAACAGAATGCTGGGAGGAAGAGGAAGTGAGCTCAGACTCGATAGCTCTGCTCTCTGGAGCAGATGCCATGCTTTTCTCTCCTGGGCACACGCGATGTAGCTCTGACCCAGGATGGACGTAGGCTAGAATTTCCCTGGTAAGCCACCTCATGGGCTACACAGATTATTAGAAGTGGGCTAGTTCAGGTGCGAGAGTTAGCCGAGAAGAGGCTAGATATAATGGGCCAAGCAGTGTTTAAAAGAATACAATGTGTGTGTTGTTATTTCGGGGCATAAGCTAGCCAGGCGGCTGGGGTGCCAGGGACGCAGCCCCGCTGCTTTTACTACTACATCTGACTAAATTTATTTGTAATCTGTGACATATAATTTATTATATATATTTATAATGAAAACTAGGAAAAATATAACATCACCAATATACAGAAGCGGTGAGAAGAGTTTTACTCTGTGCAGTACCACGTGTCTCAGAATACTTTAAGTTCATATCCAATGGCAGTGAGATGAGTGTTAGGGTATTCATTATCAATAATATGGGGAAATGCTGTTTTTGGATTATATAAAAATATTAATTGAAGTGTGTCTATATTTAATATAAAATCCACCATACTTATGACAAGTGATGTCAGTGAATAAAATAATCAACCCTCCAGAGTCCTCTATTTTGTAAAACACCAAATCAGGAAACTTGGCAAACTGGTGTGTAACTTAAATCCAAAATATAACATAATGTAAATACATTTTAATATTTTCATGTAGCATTTTATCTTATCATATAAATAATAGCTAGATATTCAATTTTCTTGTAGTATCAGAAAAGTCTAAAATATTTACTATCAATATTGTTAAAGAAATTGCCCTGGCTTTATTATTAGCCCTGACTTTAAACAATTGCTGTGGTTAATGTTTCCTTCTAGATGCATGTTTTATATATACACAAAACATTTATCAAAACTTTTGTATATACAAACATATAGAATTCATATACATAACTTTATAAAACGCAAATGAGAATTATGCTTGAAATAAGTGCATAATTATCATTAATGATTTGACAACAGTATGAATTGCATAAAAATGGAGCAGCAGGCTTCCAGTGTAGAAGGCTCACTGCTTGCGTGTTCCTTACTGGGTTCCATAATAATTCAAGGACTGCTACCTTCTGTCACTGGTACTACGCCCAATCAGAGAGTGCTGCACGTTCTCATGTGAAAATATTTGTAAAAAAATGACAGATGCTGATTATAAACACAACAAAGAGAAGTTCAATTACTTTGGTCTGACAGCCTATGTCTGCTCAAAACAGCAGAATTTACCTTGAGGAATGAGTAATAAACTCTAAAATCTTGATGATTTGTGACATAGCAAAACTATGAAAAATATTATTCACGCAACATTAACTATAAATATATACATATATGTATGTTGTATAAAATACACAGTTTGTAGCATGCAAAGAAAACAAACAAAGGATATTCTTATGTTGCCAGAGAAACAAAGTTCAGAAAAAGCTGAATTCGTGTCTAAAATGGTGATCCATGAAGTCAGGGTGTGCCATCACTTAGGCTTTTGTTCTGGTTTTCACAGAAGGGCGAGAACTTTGGAAGATTGCAATGAGGAATTATGGATTGTCTGATAAAGGTGTCATAGGGAAAATGTCCAAGTATGAAGGCCTTTGGAAGGTTCTAGAATTATTCCAATTGAAAAAAGGACCCCCAATAATAATATACATCCTGAAATATGGTATAAAATAAGATTTTGATAAATTTTTACATAAATCTTTTATCTTGTTTCCAGGACATTTATGAACCTCTTGCTTCTTAAGTTGTCCATCGCAAGCTATCAGTAATAGGAAAGGTTTGTCCTTAATGGGCTAGTAATAGTAGAGGTAGATGAACAGAAATCTGAATATTTAGTATGGAAAATGAACATGTGTGCAGAAGATGCAAATTCATAACATAACTTACATAAGAAACATAAAACGTTACTATATATTGCTGTGACAGGCAGTAATTGTTTGAATGTGTCCCATCAAAGTGCTGAGCCTTAATGGTCACCGTGAATATTAGCACACATGGTCTTTATGAGGGACTGAGCAATTAGAGCCACCCTGGTTAGTGGGTGAAAATTCTTCTAACAGATGCTTCATAGGGATTTGGGTTTCTGTTCAGACCTTTTGTTTTTTACTTACCCTCTCCTCTCACCCTCCACTTATTTCCCTCCCTCCCTCCCTCCTCTTTTCCTTTCCCTTCCATGTTTGTGCCTGTGCCTGTAAAGGACTCTCAATCCCTTGGAACTGGTGTTACAGATGGTTACTGCTATTATGTGGTTGCTGGGCAACATGTCCTTGGTCTCTCCAAGAGAAGCAAGTGCTCTGAAACACTAAGCTGTCTCTCCAGCCCTCATTCTCAGGTATTTTATTGTAGTCAAACACAAGATGTAAGCCAATGTGTAGGTAGCGTTCCCTTGTTTTGTAAAAATAAAAATAACCAAATGCAATAAAAAAATCCAGTACTTTTTTGTGATAAAAATTTACCTTTTATCTGGAACTATCTTCTGTATATATGTATATTATGGTACTTATGATATAGTTGCCAAAGTTCAATTAAAATAATTTTTGAAAGCCTGTGCTTTTTCTATTGTTTTTGTTTAATGTTGAGATTTATTACTGAAAATATCATTCTATAAAAAGATGCCCTTTTAAAATATAAGTATCAGTTGGGCAGTGGTGACACATGCCTTTAATCCCAGCACTTGGGAGGCAGAAGCAGGGAGATCTCTGCGAGTTTGAGGCCAGCCTGTTCTACAAGAGCTAGTTCTAGGACTGGCTCCAAAGCTACAGAGAAACCCTGTATCGAAACTAAAATAAAATATAGGTATCAAATATGCCAGGTTTAGTTTGCCCATAGGCATTTGTAGAACCATTATTAAATGAAACCTCAATCAGCCAGTTTTCAGTTCACATTGCTGCTTCATGTTGTAGTTTCTTACTGTCTTATCTTTTCAATGTAGCTTCATATCTTTTCTCTCTAGTATTTTGATGCAGGAAAAATAATAAATCCTGAGAAAAGCTAGTAGGTAGCTTGCTTGTCTAATTCATCAACACTTAGAATTCCCAAATTAGAACATATTGCAGGGAACTTGAAGGTCTATTGCCTTGTGATGAGCTAGGGAGAGCTGTTCTCACAGGGTTCTGTTCTCATCTTAATGCACCCAGGATAAGAGTTGGCCAGGTACTGGTGGTTGAGTTTGGAAGCAATCGTTTCTCTAGACTTTGCCACAGAGGACATTTTGAACCCATTGTGACGATAACTCTGCCTAGCTCCTGTCAGCACTTGTGGGAATGCCAGGCTGAATGGACTTGACTTCTGACGTTTAGTATTAGGACCCACATTTGTTCTTGGGACTAGCAGCCACCCTAATACATACTTCATGATGGTGCTGTATCAACTCCCATGTGTATTTCTGTATTGTTGTATTTCCTGATCACTCACAATGTGGATAGGGGTGCAATATGTTGGGTCTCCTTGGAGCTCTACCAAGAAGAAATAATGATGTGTGTTTTGTGGGCTATGTCCCTGATGCCATGGCTTCAACCTATAATTTCATACCAAACAAGCAGAGCTAAAGCAAATAATGCCAGAAAGAGTGATCTATAACTAGGGAATTTGAGATGATAATATAAATACAAATGGAATAGAATAATAAATTTTGAAAAATGAATTCTTGGAGAAATTCATAGTAGATATTTTAAACAAACTATTCACTGAAATATAAAGTATATATCTATTTAAAAGAGGAAAAGTTAAGAATTCTGATATTTCAATGATGACTTTAATCTAACTTAAATGTAATGAGCTTAGATATAAAATACATTATTAAGTTTTGCTTTATAAACACTGATATGTCTGTCGTTTTGTTTTACTTTTTTGGGTGGGTGCAGAGGGAAATCAGAGAAGCATCACCTTTCATGATAGCCACAAATAGCATAAAATATCTTGGGGTAACTCTAACCAAGGAAGTGAAAGATCTATTTGATGAGAACTTTAAGTCTTTGAAGAAAGAAATTGAGGAGGATACCAGAAAATGGAAGGATCTCCCTTGCTCTTGGATTGGGAGGATCAACATAGTAAAAATGGCAATTCTACCAAGGGCAATTTATAGGTTCAATGCAATCCCCATCAAGGTTCCATCAAAATTCTTCACAGATCTTGACAGGACAATAATCAACTTTATATGGAAAAACAAAACAAAACAAAAAACCAGGATAGCCAAAGCAATCTTATATAATAAAGAAACTTCTGGAGGCATTATCATCCCTGACTTCAAACTCTATTACAGAGCTACAGTATTGAAAACAGCTTGATATTGGCATAAAAACAGAAAAATAGACCAATGGTATGTCTGTCTTATATGGAAAACAAAGCTAAGAAAGTTTAATAAAAATAAAACCTAGGAAATCATGTTTTAGCTATATATGTGTAGCATATATTCATTTGTCCTTTGCTTTTGCTCAAATTTACTCGAGTTATAATTTATATGATTTAAATGTTTGGTTATGACATTGTGCAAGTGAAAATATAATAGAGTAGTCACATGGATTATGCTTGAAAACAATACACGGCAATATAATTTCTAAAGATATTGATAACTCCTCCAAAATAACAATGAATTATCAAATATATTCCCATAGTTCCAAGCATACTGTTTACACAATGTATCAACATAAAAATAGCTTTTATAACTCAGAACCTTGAAATTATACTTAAAAGTTCGATTTCTGTTCATTTAATCTAAAATACCATTATACTGTACTTCTTGGCTTAATGATGGTGAAAATGTCTGAGCAATGGTTAACTCAGGCTACAACTCTTGGTAAAACTGAATGTAATCTCTACATTAGAATAAAAGAAGTTGGGTGAAATTGTATTCAAGAAATATTTATAAACTCTTTCCATTTGGTGGCACTATGATTTTAAAGACATAATTTTTCATATAAGTGAATGGGTTTGGAAAAGCAGGATATACTACCACAGTGGAATAGAGTATAAAGTTGATTTATTGTAAATCAGCAGTTTCCACAATAGAAACTCCATCTTTATGTGAAAGTGAATTTTTCAACCATTTGATTGATGCTTAGAAAAGACAGTTTCAAAAGGAAAACACCGTTAATTTATGGGGAACACATTGTTAATTATAGAGTTTATGACACACACACTGCATTAAAACATGCTTAAGCTTTATATAGGCTACATACAGTGGTTAAAATAGAGGATTTTCCAGGCTCAGTTCAATAATAAGAAAAGCCCATGCTGTGTCTTGTTATTGAACAGAAACCGTCCTGCCGTTTCATAGTCAGAGATGAATGGAGCACACTGTGTCCCAATGTGGCATTTCCTAGGGTTGAGTAGGTGACCAGCACTGTCTGGTGTGTTTTTCAACCTCTCCCGCATGGTTTTCTCTGCAAGGAGACACCCTCTTATATTCACTGCCCAGTGCAGCAAAGCTGTCCATTTCAGCTCTCTTGTATCTTTCCTTTCTATTCTTTTCATCACACTAAGAATCCTATACTAACCTAGAATTATAATCACCTTTAACTGGGGTTTTGTATCTCAATTGCAAAGTTATGGAAGAGTACAATAATACCACATGTATTTTTATACATTTCATATTACATAGCAGCCACAATCAATCCAAAATTATTGAGTTTATTTTGCTGTTAAGGCTTACCCACAAGATTTAATGTTTTTGAGCTTCCTTGGTAGCTCTTTGCTTTCCTAGTGTTAGCTCTATATTTGGGAATGTTAATAATATATAATATAAATGCATAGAAAATATCTAAGAAAAGTTTTAGAACATTTCTTAGAGGAACAAATTATATTTAGGTGATGAGAAAAATCTTTCTTTGTTTTTTACTTGACATGTTACTAGTTATATATGATAGTTCTTCCAAGGTTAAATTATAATTTTAATCAAATACAAGCGAGTTACTTGATGAAGTTGAACAAAACTATATTCATATAAATAAAACAAACTGTGATAGCCCAGGAAAGCAGACACAGAAATCAACAAGGGGGACTCTATGACTGCAGACTGTAAAACCGATCATAAAGTGTTCAAAATGTACAGCATAGTTCTGGGATATTAATATACACATTGGTCAGAAACTGAAGTTGAAATCCCATACAGTATAGATCTGGAAAATGAAATTCTTTCACTGAGTGTGATGGACACTTTGGTATCCATTCCTAAGAAGATAAAATAAGAGCCACTTCTCATATTATATTAAAAAATATAAATCATGTATGCTAATAAGTCATATGAGATGGAAACACAGGGGAATTTCTTTATGTACTATACAAAGACTTTCTATGTGTGACTCAAAATCTAAAATCCATTATTATTGCAAATTTGATTACATAAAACATACTCATAAAAGAATCAAAGGATATGACAAACTAGGAGAAAATCTAACTAAAAACAAACAAACAAAAAACCCATAAAACAAAACAAAAACCAACCAACCAACCAAACAAACAAGAAAAAAAGCACTGGATAAGGGTTAGTAAGATAGCTCAGTGAGTAAAGGTGTTTCTGCCTGAGTTCATTCCTTGGGACCGACTTGGGGGAGAGAGAAAATTAACTCTTTCAGGGTGTTCTCTGATCTCCATGGATGCCCTGTGGCATATAAAAGCGTTTGCACATCAACATCCCAGTAAATAAATGTTAAAATGATTGAACGAATGCAAACTGGAAGACATTCTTCAAAATAGTTGTCTACTACTCATTCAAGGTGTCGAGGTTACAAGAAAACAAAGAAGATTCCAGAAACACAGATTGGAGAAATAAATAAAGAGCTATGATTTAGCATTTATTATTTTATGAATGTTTGATAATCTGTTTTGACAATTTTATAACATATACTCACATTACCAATATTGGGAAAACTAAATAAAGGGTGTATTTTATACTTATTTTTGATTTTAGACATGATTTGATTTACATGTCCAGAATTTCTTAACTTAAGAGTTTGTAAAAGGAATTATATAGGCTTATACAAACAAAAAACATTAATCTGGGGATTGGACAGGGGGATAGGAAGTAGGTATGATCATATTACAGTGTATACATATATAAAAATTTCAAGAATAGAGTAAAATGTCTAGAGTTACAGAAAATATACAAAAGTTATATGTGTCATTGTAGCTGTATTCTAAAATAAATTGTTGTGTGGTCCAACCAGCTTATAGGATGAATGCAGAAAAATTTAAATTGATAAACACACATATACATACACACATACATATACTTCTTTGTATTAAAAGAATAAATTCCACCTTTAGCTAGTCATTACTTCTGATGTCACTACTGATCCACAGTGTGAGGAAAACATTACACTCTTGACAGACTGATACTACTTGGAGCGATAATAGATTCAAAAACAGTCTCAGATTTTGATTTATTTATTTCTCCTTTTTTGTGATTTGCTTTTTTGTTCTCTTCCTTTCCCACCCCCAGCTTTATTTTATTACTCTAAGTAATAAAACTGTGTTCACATGGAGTGGCAGTTACAAGAACTCGGGCCTTAATGTGCCAATGACCTCCTGTGACCTGCTGAGGCCAGAGCTCCTTGGAGGGTTGAGGTCTTTCTGAATTTATCCTGAGACCAGCCTGAGCAGATGAGAAGGCACCTCTGGGAACAGGAAAGTCCTGACATTCCTGCTCTGCTTCTGATATTTGTATCTCTGACAATCTCACAGCCTCCCCCCCCCCCTTCTTCCTAGTCCCATGTGTTAGATATCAGTCTTCTGGTATAAAGGACATTTATTTTCTGTTCTCTGGTCTTGTTTCTAAGGACCTGTGTTGCACATACAATGACTGGCACTTACAGGAACCAAGGTCTTGACATGCCAATAGCTGTTTGTGGACCTTTCCCCTGGGGTCCTGCAAGGCTAAACTGACCTAGACTTCAGACCACAGCGAAATAATCAATTCCTCGTTTCTTATTTGTACCCTGTAATGTTACTTTTTGATTGCTGTTTGTTTTGTTTTGATTGACAGAAACCACATGTGTTTTCTGGTTTGGTGTTTGTAATACTCGCTTATGTGCAGTGGAACAAACACAGCTTGGATGCAGTGCAGCTGGCTCAGAGCCTGCCAGCTAGGCTGGTGACTCACAACTAAAGTTTTGTGAATATCTATTGAACTAAAGTGTAGAATATTTGCTATTGAAATTCTTAGGTATTATGGACAGATTCTGACCAGGTTACTGAGCCTCAGGAATACAGAAATATTCCTGTAACTTAGAAATATCCCATCAGAGTCCTGTTTTTGCCTTCATGATAGGGAAAGTTTTGCAAAGTGCATTTGGGTAACTTTCCCTGTAGTGTGAAACACACTTAGTAATAGCAAGGCACAAATTTTTGCAGAAAAAAAACTAAAAAGAGGTAAGTAACTTATTCCCACACTGATCTCAATGTCAATCAGAGAAAATTAAGATTGCTCCAAATGATTAAAAGTGAGCAGGTCGTAGGTCAGAGGAGTCTGACCTATTGACAGGGTGGTGAGTTGTTAGGCTTCAAGGCTTCATTTATATAGATCCTGGTACACAGGCAGCCCACAGGCAACAAGTTGGCAAGTCTGTATATAATCACCTAAGGAGGAAGGTCACTTTGAGGGCCATCCATCAGTCTTGAAGCATTGATGAGATGTGCCATGCTTTGTGCGGGAACCATGGGAGGCCTGTCCCTCTCTGAGTGGAAATATTCTCTCTCCTATGATGCAATCTGTTCATGACGCTTTCCTCTGAGTTTCCTTTAAATTAAATTGCTGACTTTTTGCATTTTGAGTTTCATTTTCTTTTGGCTTTCCTTCAATGGTTCTTCCTCCTTATTAAATTCTACTTTAATACCTTGAATTGATTTTACTATTTCATTCAACTTTTCATGTTCTTGTGCTCTTCATCCTGATATTTATTCACATCCTCTTTGGACTTCTTGATAATGTTTATGGCAATTTTGGAAGTATTGCCTTATACACTTAAGTCTTCTCTTTTTTTAATGAACATTACTATGGAGGTACTAATGTTGTGCATAGATCTATTGTTTTGGTTATTCCTGTTTAGATTTTGGTAACGCAACTGGAGTTATTTTATTGGTAGCGATTCTCGGTATGGAGCCCGCCTCTCATTTATTCTCAGTAGACTGTTTGCTTAGATTCCAACTGTACTATTTCTTTGTACATTTTGCATGCAACCTTTTTATCATTCATTTTCATTTCACATTAGTATACACAGTAATGTGATTAAGTAAAATTAGTTTCAAACACCGCTTTTATTTGCCAATCCTCTCTCTGTTCTTCTGACTGCCTTACACCCTTTTGTAACCTTCTACTCCCAGTTGCCTCTTAATCAGTCTTCATTTGGTAGACATGGCTCCTTTTCCTTCTGCACCAACCTTTCCCATTGCCATCACTTCCTTTTTTAGTTCATAAACTACCCTCATTTTCACACCCTCTAAAACATACATAGAGACATTAAAGGTTAAGATTTGCATGTGAAAGAGAACATGTGATTTTTTTTATTTCTTTCCTTCCTAGTTGAGTTTGTGTCATCCCACTTAATACAGATCTTATTGTGTGGAGTCTTTTCACTTGCTCTTCCACAGAACACTTTAGATTTTAATAAAGCTGAAGTATCACTTTTCAATGAGTCACAATTTTGACATTTCTTCAATTTTGGGTGATTATTACTTTGGTAATTTATTCTAGAGATGTGGCAGGCATTCCAGGTGATATGCAATATTCTTTTTGTCTCTTCTGATATTCTTTCCCTCCTGAATATCACTATTTCATTTTACTGATTTTTATTTTTACTTAAAAATAAAATTTCTACCTCCTCCCCTCCTCCCATTTTCCTCCCCTCTTCCCTCTCCCTCCCCCTACCCCTTTCCCCCTCCCTCTCCAGTCCAAAGAGCAGTCAGGGTTCCCTGTCCTGTGGAAGTCCAAGGTCCTCCCCCGTCCATCCAGGTCTAGGAAGGTGAGCATCCAAACAGACTAGGCTCCCACAAAGCCAGTACATGCAGTAGGATCAAAACCCAGTGCCATTGTCCTTGGCTTCTCAGCCCTCCTTTTCCGACAAGTTCAGAGAGTCCGTTTTGATCATATGCTCCATAAATCCCAGTCCAGCTTGCTTTGGTGAGCTCGCATTGGATCAGCCCCACCGTCTCAGTGGATTGGCATACCCCTTGCGGTCTTGACTTCCTTACTCATGTTCTCCCTCCTTCTGCTTCTCATTTGGACCTTGAGAGCTCAGTCCAGTGCTCCAGTGTGGGTCTCTGTCTCTAGCTTCATCCATCGCCAGATGAAGGTTCTATGGTGATATGCAAGATATTTATCAGTATGGCTAAAGGATAGGGCCATTTCAGGCTCCCTCTCCTCAGCTGCCCCAGGATCTAGATGGGGATATGGAGACGTTCTTTTGTGCCTTTCATTCGCAGTTAATAATGTTGCGGCTGTTGGAGAAAGGGTTCTTGATAGTTTTGGTAACAGAACAAGTAATGTAGGTTGATTTGATAATATACATTTTCTGTGGTCTGATGGGGGCCAGTCTGCCACTTGATTCCAAGTATTTTTCTCTTTTATCCGCATGGTTTCTTATTGTGTGTCCTCTGAGTCTAATCCAATCCTGTCGAGTTCATGTCAGCGAGTTGCCAGCCACACTGTGTGGATTCCAGCAGACCACTTTGGCAAAGGTCCTGGGCAGGCTGCCAGCCTCTGGTTTCCATACCTCCTCTCACCACCTTACGATTCTTCCCTGTGGGAACTGCCATTGCGTACATGAGTCACTTGGTGAAGTGTGATAAAGTTGTGAAGGAATGCCTAAAAGATGTACTTAGAGCCTTTGAAAATAGACGATGTATTGGCAAAGAGAAGAAATTCAGAAAACATTCTTCTTATTTGTGAATGCGGGAGGTCTGGGGTGGAGCAGGGTGCTTGCCACTCTCAACTGTAGAAAAGTGACGCCATCCTGAAAGATAAAGCTTATTGATGAAGTACCTTCCTGGACCAGTCCATGATTACCCAGTAGACCTGAAATCATCCCACTGCATCTTTTAGAGCTTTACTTCATTGTTATTTGAGATAACGGGTTGGCTCGCAGTAGGAAATCATTTAATTCTTTCATGAATAAGTATTGGTTTAAAAAATTTTGCAGTTATTCTAATAGTATGAAGTTAATAAAAAATATTGAGTTCTGGCTACTGAAGCAACCCTTAGAGACCCTGTAACAATTGCCATCGCTTGGAAGCTTGACTTGATAATTTTATTTCTGGACTAAGATACAAAGATTTGTATTATTCATGACAAGAAAAAATCTGTTTCTAATAAGCTACATTTAAACATGTGGTTTAATAAGAATAAAATAAATATCTATATGACAATGATGTACATTCTTTATGTTGTATTTACTAAATTTTCATAAACATAATTATATGAATAAAAGCAATCTCAGTAAGTATTATTAAATACTATGACAATATCATAGCATTTGAAGTACTACATTTAAGTTACAGATTATTTATTTTATTATGGAACTTTTAATGATAATAAAATGATGATGGCATTGATAAACATTGTCTATCTGATTAAGTTAAAAGACATTATAAGAAAAATTAAAGTACTAATGCTTTCATTATTATGACAGCCATAAAATTACATATTTTAATAATGTTTTACAAAGACAATATTGTACCTTTATACATGGAAAATTGAAATCATATTTTATGCAACCATGTACATTGGATTTATGCCCTTATATGTAGCTGTGAAGAATTTATTACCTAAGAAACATTTACATTGGAATTTAAGAAAATAATTTTAATATTAAACATATATTTTGCACCCAAAATGCATAGAATTTTTAGATCAGGTACAAATACAGACAGCATTTTAGAGGTAACATCCCAGTCCCCCTTCCTCTGACAGATTCAGGAAAGGAGGCTTCCTGCATAGACCCACAACTTGACTTCCCTCCTGGGGCAGCAATCTGGTTCCAACTCTTTATTCATATTTCTGTATGCTTTTCACAAGGTTATGTGTATCACATATGGCACCCAGATTTGGTGGTTTGGAGGAAGAACAAGGGTGTTTCCTGCTTTCTGTTTGTATACATAAGCATGGAGTACTGGCAGCAGAGAGCACACATAGCTAAGCACCTCTGTAAGTTCTTGTGATGATTGATTGTGGTGCTTGGGTATGTAGTACTGCAAATGACTAAAACTGTGAAGGGCGTGTTTCTGATGCTAGCCCAGTTGCCTCATAGCCCCTTCCCTTTGCATTTTCATTCCTTCCTGGAGGACTGAAGAAGCTGCACTATGCAAGCACATGTTGACATTTTGACTTTTCTACCATCAGTTTTGATCTAAGGAAGATCATTTAACTCTTATGTAGACTATAATAATTAATTCTTCCTTTAGAGTCAATTGTTAGGACTATTCATGGATAACATCAGTTCGGTTCCTGGTCTTAGTATCACCTGATCAATGTTGATGTGATGATATTGATGACAATGGTAATGACACACCAACTTTGCCATTTTCCATCTTCCTATGGGCCGGCGGCTGTCCTTTTGCTGGTATTTTATCAGCTTGAGTTTTCCCATGACTTGTCTTCAGGAGTCACTGTCACAACTTTTATTTCTTTCCCCAGTGAACTCATACAATCCCATGGGTTTCATTTCTGTGTGCATTTCAGTACCTTTCAAGGTAAAATCTCTCTACCATTTCTCTAGCTGTGTATTTGTATTAGCCAATTGTGAACTGAAATGTTAAAAAAATGGTAAGGAATCTTGTATGGAACACATATACTTTTTGTTGTTATTATTTCTTAAATAATATAGTGTAATAAATATTTGCATAGCATTTATATTATGTCAGGTAAATTATATAAGTAATATAGAGATGACAAAATATACACGAGGATTTGTAAATTTTAAGCTATGTTGCTTAAACATCTTCAGAGTTGTGAATCTGTTTACCCTGGATGACATATAGAGGTGGCTTGTTAATCTCAAGTCTTGTTAATGACTACTTTTTCTATTGCTCAGGTATACAATCTTTGTTTGATTCTTCCTCAATCCTGTTGGGGGATATTTGATCACACTGTGAATCTCGAGTTTGCATTTGTGTTGGCTAAATAAAATTAACTTTGTGTCATGAGGCTGAGTTAGCAACCAGTTGACAGAATGTAATTAAAGAGCATCACAAGAGGTGAGAGATGCATCAGAATTAATAGGGAGGGATTTTGAGTGTCATGACTTTTTTTTTTTTGTTTGTTTGGCAAAGTGGAAAGAGTCTCTCTTGGGGAAACACCAACACAGAGAGAAGATTCTGGAGTTGCTATTCAACCTCTCTGAGGTTTTCACCCCAAGCTTTGAATCTTACAACTTATTTATAAATAGAATGATAGAGATTTAGTTAAATCTATCTTTAGTAGCAGTGACAGAGCCAGTGGCTACAAAAAACAGAATCCTGCAAGGCTGCAGCTTGAGCATCTGGGCCGCTTCCAGAGAAGTAGACTGGTAATGGTGGAGCTGCAATTGCTGGCTGAAATAGAAGAAGAATAGATGAAGGTGCAGCCACCATAAAGAAGATAAAACAACACTCTCCCACTAGAAGTCTAAAGTAACACGGGAGCATTTCCTGATAAGCAGGTGATGAGGGCAAAGAAGCACTTTATAAATAAGACTGAGAGAGGAGCTCAGACATCTCTCAGGCCTGCAGTGAGATTATCTCTTGGTGTGGTGCAGAAACCTGCTGATGCTGTCAGGGTACCCGATAATACGTCTTTGAGATTTGTTCAAGGAATATTAGAAATTGATCCTAGGAAACTGGACTTGGCAAGGGCTAGGACAGGGATCTGGTATAGATGAGGAGAGGTGAAGAATAGTGGATCTATTTGCCTCAGAGAATAACATCAACGTGGAGTTACTTAATTGTTTGATGACCCCAGCTCAGCTCTGGTGCAGAAGGCAGTGGGGGCCAGGCAGTGAAGTGGGTTGCTGAGAACGCCCATGAGGCTCATAAGAGCTGGGAGCTTCCATATGTCATATCTATAATGTATGGACAATTATTTTGCGCTGAAAAAAAATGGATCTCGAACGGTATAAAATTTCTTATTAGTCATCAGTTATTTCTCGTTTGTAACAACAGGATCTATGTATGAGCAGCAAATGTTTTAATTTTCAGCAGTCCTGATTATATAAAGAAATAACTCACTATTAAATCATAAAAATTATGAAAATAAAATACATATTTCCATTATTAATAGTATACATTCTTATAGGTGTTATTCTATATATTCTTTACACATGCACTTATATTCACAAACTTCAAACTCTGGAAACCAGATCTAATTCCTATGAATTTTTATCTTCCTAGATGCCCTTCTCCAAAGCTGGTAGCTGTGAGTCATTTGTGTTCTTACACTCTTTATCGAATCTACCAGCACAACCCCCTAGTTCCCATTGGGAAATGCATTCATAATCTGTCAGTTCCTGCTACCTTCATTAGCAGCTAGTGTTTGAACAGCCTTCTGCATATCTAATTATTCATATTTAATTATTATAACTTTGTAACTCAGCTATAGCCTTTTACAGGTTTCTTTTCCAGCCTTAACCTAGGGTATTCCTATTCTCTGGCTTTCTGTCTCTGTCTCTTTTTCATGGTTTTCTACTATCTATTGAGTTCATCTAGTTTTGAGCCATTCTATGTTTCTGGGTTCAACATGGCCTCCGATGGCCTGATAAATTTGCCTCTGAATCGGAAACATTACAACTATCAACAGACATGAAGTCTGAGAAAATCAATGAGCTTTGTAGAATCTTTACCACTGATGTAGCCTTTTTTCACTCCAGGCATTTTTATTCATACTAGGAAAGGGGGCCGTGAGTGATTATTGTAATAGGGACTATGCCAGAAATAACAACTTCACCCATTAATGTACTCGTACATTAATATTTTCTGTGCTAATGTACTCATGCAGCAACAATTTGTCAACTCCATAGTGTATTAGGCACCAGTTAGTGCTTTAATGAGCTCATGGTTTTATGATGGGAACTAGCAATTAAAATGTCAACTGTTAGGTATTCTAATAGGTATCACTATAGGAACCATTTGGAAGAAATTCAGAGTTAGGAAATACTATGAAGAGTCACCTAGGAATATTTTCTGGAAAAAGAGCACCAGTATTGAGTTTAAGACCCCACAAAAATTAGCCAAGTGAATAAAGACATTTCAGATAGAGTGGTCTGCCCAAAGTCATGTAGGTAATACATGGTGTTACTCGCCTGACACCTGAAAGCAGTATTTTAGAGAAATATTTATTGAAGGGATTTTGTAAACTATTACTATAAATGTAAGCATAAAACTAGATGAATTTATAGTTGGTTCAAATTATGAACTGTGATTACATTGTGAGCATCAGTTGTCTTTATTTCTCACTAGTTGTGAGTTTGAGCCCAGGCACTTAGCATAGATAGTTGAGAGCTTTGGGAAGGGGTTTTGATATGATGGAATGGAAATTGCTTATGTGGACAAGAGAGTCAAATCCTTTAAAATAACTTTTTTAAGGAACCTACTGCTGATTTTCTTCTAGTGTTCCCAGAAATCATTTACTATTTATATCTAAACATGGAAGAGATAATATACTGGGTGGGAGACTGAAGAGCTTTGTAGAGAAGCAAGGTGACTATTCAACCACAAAGAGTATTTTGCTTTTTACCAAATATAAATGTAAATTTCAGTTAAGGACAGGAAAGAAAACTTTAGGAGTCTTCAAAGAAAAGGTTAGTACATAATTTGCAATAGGGACTATTCAAGGTTTAGAATACCCTCAGGCAAGGCTGAACAATAAATTGATTTCCTTCCTCTTGTCATCTTAACTATTAGTTAAGAAGTCTGGGCTAGCCGGCCCTCCCTAACATCATGGGGACAAGGGCTTCTGTGCTTTAAGTGGTGGCACACGCTTTTAATCCCAGCACTTGGGAGGCAGAGGCAGGTGGAACTCTGTGAGTTCGAGGCCATCATGTTCTACAAGAGCTAGTTCCAGGTCAGGCTCTAACGCTACAGAGAAACCCCTGTCTTGAAAAACAAACAAACAAAAATAAATAAATAAATAAAAATAAATTTAAAAAACAAGAAAGAAAAGAAACTAAATATGAAGGTAAAATAGATGATGTTCTCTGGGTAACTCTCATCTCTACAGATAAACCCTATATTAGAGACCACTGGCTGTAAGAGTCCCTTCTGGGTCAGATGGCATTGTGTCTAGCATTGTTCCACCTGACTGTTTTTTTTTTTTGAAGCACAGCTGCAAATATGTGGAACACCTTTGTGGAAAACAAGCAAAACAATTTTAATCTTGCATTACATTGATAAGGTGGTCCAAACTCACACCCAGCCCCTCCCAGCAGTACATTTTATTATCTTTCAGAGTGCCTTCTCTTAAACTTTGTGCTTAAATTCTATCTTAAAATTTCTTTTTTTTTGTTTTTGTTTTGTTTTTTCGAGACTGTCCTGGAACTAGCTCTGTAGACCAGGCTGGTCTCGAACTCACAGAGATCCACCTGCCTCTGCCTCCCAAGTGCTGGGATTAAAGGCGTGCGCCACCATCGCCCGACTTAAAATTTCTTTAGAGGCTGAGGAGAGTTCTGAGGGATTAAGAGTACTTGCTCCTCTTCCAAAGGGCCAGAGTTCAGGTCTCAGCGTTCATGATGAGCATCTCCCAATCACCTGCAGCTCTAGCTCCATCAGATTTGATGTCTTCTGGCCTTCACAGGCACTCACAAACATGTGTTGTGTGCACATGTGTACACACGCAATAAAAATAAGATTTAAAAATTCTTCTATAAAAATAAGCTCTGCTTCATACAAATTTCTGATAGCAATTTCAATTTTATGCTTTTTATTGAAATCACAATATTTATTCATCATCAAGTTATTCATTTATAATACATAAATCTATAAGAAATCACTCTACTGAAAACTAGCCCCCACATCTTTGTATAGATTATGTTTTCCCTTTAGTGGAATTAATTAACTGAGGAGAGTAAATAAGTATTTGAGATTTAAAGAGAAAAAAAAGTCAATATATCATATTTGGCAAAGCCCGGTAATAATTACCATGAACTTACTCTAATGATATCATAAGTAAGATCATAGGTAGCTTCTCACAGCACCACACAGCTCTTTTAGTGATCCCAAGATGAACCCAGCCTAGCAGCAAAAGCACATGACTGTTTCTCTGTGTGTGCAAAGATGTGCTAAGGTTTGTGTCCTTGACCTTAATAGAACAAATCCTAGGAGATACTTACTTCTTCACTGTATACTGGGACTGAAGATTTGCATCTGTGTGTCAGAATAAAGTCGTATAGATGCTTGACTCTGGCTATGAAAGGTGCTGGAGAAACGAGTTTCTTGCATGATCTCAGAACATGGGAAATCCTCCAAACAGAAGAACTGGAAAAAGCACTATTGAACTGAAAAGCAAGAAGAATGTTCAACAAACTTTCCTCTTGGTTGGCCAATATCAACATTCTCTTCTCTCTTCTTAAAATTAAAACTAAGAAATGTGATCAATTGCATATAATAAAAAATTCATTATTTTAAATATTTTAAGAATATGCTTTATAAGTAAATATAGTTATTTTTGTGCAAAATTCAGATGAATCTAAGATGATCCCGTTCATTATTTTGTGAGCTTCACTACTGTTGCCAATTTTCTTTGCCCATGGTTACTCCTGTTCTTTTTGCTCCAATTGACTTAAACAAACCCTATCAAGCCAACCAACAAGCCTTAAAGGGTTAGAGAAAGGGATGGTTTAAATGTTCTTTTGGTGTTACCACCTTTTTTCTTGTTTCTTCCTTTTATCTCTGATTTTTCTTTACCAGCGTCTTCTGGTTTAGTTTATCACTCTGGCAAGTTTCTCGAACTTCACAATTTCTGGAAGATCACCAGGCTCACATTTTCTTAATCCTGGCCTCCAGCAATGAGCACTTGTCTTTGTTGCAAACCTAAGAAGAAGCTTCTGTGGTTGCTTAGCCTGGGTTTGCTGCAGTCAATGACCCGAGCCAAACTGTCTCAGATGAGGCAGCTGGATTTCACCATGTTTGGTCCTGGGTGAGACAGAGCATTAGGCCTGTCAGTTCTTCTCTGGTGTTTGTGTTCTGTGGCTCAAGGAAAGGCACTAAAGTCATTCCTCAGTACACACCCTCCCACAGTCAAGAAGGGTCCACTGTACAAGTTGCACATACCTCTGCCTTGTCTTCACTAAATATTATGTCCTTTCTATTTAAATAGACAATTAATGCTTTCTATTTAAGATTTGCTTTTCAAGTTTTATCTGACTTGTATTATTGTTAATTGTTTGTGGAACTCTCTGGTGTCCTCAGAACAAAATATTCATTCCTTATAAGAAGGCTGTGTCTACAGTCAGGACACAATAACCTTAAGTAACCTTAACCCAGTCTGATTGAGATTTTTAAAATTTTAAACCTAACTCTTTACTGATTCTTTGGAAATTTTGTATCATTCACTGCAATCCCGCTCACCTCCCAGCTCACAGTTCTCTCATATCTATCCCTCACTCCTGAAGAATGCCTTCCAGATTAATTAAAAACAAAACAAATTAAACAGATAAACAAAAGACCCACCTTACTCCTCCATCTTTCCGGCCCCTCTTCATTCATCCTAGTGGGCATTGGGAATTATGGCATTTCATACAGTATATTCTTTTGTTCAATTAGCCCCACCAACAACATGTTCATTGCAATGAGTCACAATGATCTGGTTCAAGGCTTTTGGTTTCTGGTACACCATCATCACTGGACCCTAATCAAAACGCCTCTTAGATATCATGTTGTTGCCATGAGTCATGGAGACCCTGTGGTTGTTGTTCAATAGGACCAGTCCCTTGTTACACTTCAGCAGATCATACACAGGGCAGCTTATTAGGATGGGCCAACTCAAGTCCCAGAATGTGTCTGGATGGTAGTTGAGCTGGTTTGTTGGGCCATTGGAACCACACATTGAGGTGAGGAGCAGAGTCAGCTCTTCTAGGCTTGTGACATCCAGGACAGTTTTGCCATTCCTATGGTGAGGGGTGGGGTGACCCCCTAAGTGCTGGGGTCATCTTTCTTATTGGGGGGCACTCCAGCTTTTCTGCTGCAGAGTCCAATGAGGGTTAGGCAGCTGTCACATGGACAGTGAGGGACAGGACTGGCTTAGCACGTCCTTTGGATTTCAACACCCATGGTTCCAATTGTTCCTGTTGTAATACAAGTCATGAACAGTGACCTAGACCCTGGTTGCTCTTGGGCCATAGGCCTAGACATGGCCCTTGGCTACCACGTTGGTCCAGGTGACACCACGGCCCCAGCAACAGCATAGCTCTTGAGTACCAACATAGCCACAGTACATACTCTAGACCCTGGCCATCTGTGTGACCTTAGGCAGGACCACAAGCAATGGACATCACAAATACTAACTGTGATAGGAGTGTGGACCCATACATGGTACCCAGAGCATCCCAGGCTTGGATGTGTCAATGGTACCAGGTGGCAGCCCAGACCCCAGGCATCAGCCTAATCTTTGTTGATATTAGGAGCTACATACAGCAACTCAGACTCTGGCTGCAGTAGGGCCACGGATCCAGACATGGCCCTTGACAGCTGTCCTGGATCACACCATGGCTGCATAGGTCACTCAAATTGGCTTGGCTCTGTTGGTGGCAAGGCTCTTGGGTGCCAACCTGGCCCATGTTTGGATGTCACCTTGACTCCAGGTAGCAGTGCAGCTCACTCCCATCAGTAAGGCTTCAGTGGCAGTGTGGAATTCAGACATCAGCATAACCTGAGGTGTCTGATTGAGTTTGTTCCTTAAAGTCAAGGGCAGACAATATTAATTACTCCATGAATAGGAAACAGCTCCTCAGCCCAGGTCATCTGTTTTAACTTTGGTCTATTTCTTGTTTATGAACTCCTATGAACATTTTTTAGGATAGTAAAATTGAGTGCATGCACTGTGCAGATGTCTCTGACTAAATGATTATAGGACAATTCACTAGAACTGGGAAATAAAAAGAATATAGGAAGAATAAAAGGATATTAACTGGCTAATAAAATTTAATGACATTGACAAATCAATCACTTAAAATGTGCACAAGAAGTAATATGAAGCAGAATGCAATTATAAAGAACTAATTAGAAATTCAGAATATGAAAAATAAAATGGTTGGCAGCTCAAGCAAAGAAATAAAAAGAGAAAATCTCAGGAGTACATTTTTTTTAATGGATTTAAGTACTCTGTGAAAAGCTATAATGACTCTGGAGGTATGATTGATCTTGGGTTTCTTTAATACCTATTCATTGCCCAGCTCATTGTCTGACATAGCATCCTTATGACATTCATGCAAAAAATCTTCAGGCTCTATTATTGACCACTAGTTTCTCCCAAAACCCAAACTAAGAATGCCATCAAATAATGTCTGAGGCTTACAGCACAGGTTTCTCCACTTTGCTATCACCTGTCTTCTTTATGTCTCCACCTAGATACTCATAAAAACTATGTGTTGGAGCATGCTATTTGGCAGAACAGGCATTCCTGTCAAGGTCACTCATATTTGGCTATGTGTGCTGTGTGCTGACAATCTGCTAGATTTAAATTGCTTCGACAATTTTACTCTGTCTCTCAAGGTTCATACATGTTTTTGTAGTTAGCAGTAAGACAATTTGAACCTGTAGGTCTACAATCTCACAACCCCATTGTTAGGTATCGAGTTCTAAACAGGGATCCTTAGCCATCCACTTTGTGATGCCAGTTGACTGTCCCAGCCACATTCTTATCTGCACATTATTGTCTGAGTTCTAGAAGCAGGAAGAGAGCAGAGGTCCTACCCTCCTTTGAGAGTCACGCCTCCTCTCTGCTTCCCTCACACTTACTAACAGTATATTGATAAAATAAAGCAGATGACAAAGCCGGATTCGAGAATAGGGATAGAAAACCCTATCTGTATAAAACAGGAACATGACAGTCATGTGTGAAGTGGTTATTAAAGGAGGAGAAATTACATGACTATCTGTATAATCTACCACAGTGGTTCACTTAGAACAAGACATATCTAGTGTGTGGAAGTCTCTAAGAACAGTGGAAAAAAAGTGTCTAAAAGTGTCTAGAGGGAGAAAGCAGAGGAAACAGGGTTGTTATCTTTAAACACATATGATGATAAAAACTCGGGCTACACAAAGAGTCACAAGTTTAATGCAAGATCAGTGCAAAGTCCTTTTGATCAATATCTCTCAAGAAAGGAAAAATAATCAATAGACATGAGGAATACAATGAAATATATTTAGAGGATGGAGAGATGCCTCAGCAGTTAAGAACACCTACACCTTTAGTAGAAGACCCAAGTTTGCTTTTTAGCACACATATAGTGGTTTGCAGTTGTTAGAACTTCAGATCCAGGATCTTGCTCCCTCTTCTGGCCTCCATGGGCACCATGTAAGCACACAGTGCACTTATCTAATTTCAGGCTAAATACTCATATATATAAAATAAAAAATATTTTTTAAAAGATCAGAAGAGGAATTATATTTAAAAATGATAAATAGAAATATAGTTGTTGGAGGAGGGTCTGCTTGTTCATCCTGGCTGCCCAATTAGCTTGGCCCCAAAATAATTGCACAGAAACTGTATTAATTAAAACATTGCTGGCCCATTAGCTCTAACTTCTTATTGACTAACTCTTACATATTAATTTAACCCATTTCTAGTAATTTGTATGTCATCACATGGCAGTGGCTTATCGGGAAAGATTCAGCATATCTGTCTCTGGCGGCTTCACGGTGTTCCTCTGACCCTGCTTTCTTCCTCCCAGAATTCAGTTCCATCTTCCCTGCCTACCTAGTTCTGCCCCTATCAGGCCAAGGCAGTTTCTTTATTCATTAACCAATACAAGCAACACATAGAGAGAAGGAACCCCTACATATAGTGATTTCTAAGGACTACATTGATGAATTTCAGTATGCATTCATCATTTTAAGATTAATAATAAAAGAACTCCCAAACAGGTGTGAATAAGAAAAACAGAATAAAAGTAGAGAACATAATAAATCAGAAAATAAAGTAACTGTAGATCTGATTAATAAATTACAAATCTCTGACATTTAAATTATTTAGAATTGCTTCAGCGAGTGAAGATTTCAACAATGTAAGGGAGGCCTCTGCTTCTAGGTGGGATGGGTAGAACATCAACATGCACACATCATAGAGATGCTAAGCATCCCAGCATCTTGAAGTGGCTATTCCTCTCATGGAATATGATACGGGAACAGGACCTAGGACTGAATCACCTTTCTATTCTGTATATAAGGAGAATATTTTACTTTTCTGGTGATGTCCCAAGAACAGCACAGATCACACACAAGAAAAATAATAGTGCAAATTTGACAGCTAGCTGACACATCTGTCATATGCCATTTTTCTGCTGTCTTTGAAAGTCTCTGTAACTGATAATGAGCAGGGTTTTACCATTCTGAATAAATTTATACCAAATTCTATTTTATTTTCCTTAAGAAGCTACTCTACTACTATGCTGCTCAAGTATCAAAAACTAAAATCTAGTTCTGATGAGGTGAGAATAAGTTTGAATTAATTCCCTACATACATTGTGGCATTGTTTCCATTTATTCAATCAAAGTAGAATCTGAAAATTTGTTCTCCTTTCTCTGAGCCTAGAAAGGTGATTACCAAAGGACAGTGCGAGTAGGAAGCAGTCAGAAAGGAAAAAATTTGATCAATGTTATTATGGTTTGAGTAATGTGTTTGGGTGCCAAGTTGACAAGGGGTAAGCTTGCGATAGTTAATCTTCACTGTCAACTTGACAAATTTAGAATGAGCCAGAAGATGTATTTGTAAGAGTATTTCCAGAGAGATGTAAATGAGTAGGGAAAAAAACCTATTCTGAATATAGGTGATACAATTTCATGTGCTGGAGTCTGGGCTAAATAAAAAAGGAAATCAAGAGACAACATGAGCTTCTTCATTCATTTTTGGATGCACCTTGACTGTGGGTACAGCATGACCAGCTGCTTCATGCTCCTGCTGCATGTCTCCCTCCATGTAACTGTATCCTCAGTTGGTTCAGATAAATCCTTGCTATTATTGGGGGGTTTTGCATAATAGCATGAAAATTACTCAGTACAAATAGATTCTAAGCTATAGTCAAAAGTAAGAAGTTGTGAAGTGCCATTGGGCAATAGGGAAGGCTACACATACTGATATCACACTGTACATTTTAAAAAGGCGGAGGAGAGAGCTTTAAAGGTAAAGAAATAAAAATTGTTTGAAGATATATTTTTTTGTCTGACTGAAAAAGTATACAATGCAGGCTCACATCAAAACAATATGACAATATATATCTATAATTTATATATAATTTATGTTTTGTGTATTAACTGAAAACACAGTCAAGTAAAAAAATAAAGAGATGAGATGTTGTACTCATGTATTCACTTCAAAAACTCAGAGCTGCATTCATCAATAGTCAATCACTCTCTGAATATTTAAAAAGTTTCATGTGTGTGTATGTGTGTGTGCACTTTACTTGTGGGTGGTGTGTAATTATGTGTGTGCAGGTACACCCATGTGAATACCAGAGCAAGATGGGGGGTTTCCTGCTCCATCATTCTCTGCTTTATTCCATTAAGACAAGACCTCTTTTCATTGGACCCAAAGCTAATAAGATCAGCTAGATCAGCTTGTTAGCAAAGCCAAGCAATCCTCCTACCTCCTTTCCTTGATAGGTTTCAAGTGCGCTTGACCACTCCTGGCTTTTAAGTGGGTGCCAAGGACTTGAACTCAATTTGTCATGTGTATCTTATTTCATAAACTTTGTAATTCTAGGTAATTAGTGCTCAAGGTAAAGATTTTTTTTTTCCTGGAATGAAATGCTCCAGCTAGAACTTTAAGGCATTTCCAAAGTGTTCATTAACTGTCTAGACAATGAAAAAATATTAAGTACATGTTGAGTTTCATTTAAATTTAAAATTAAAAACTTAAAGTACATTTGTTCACTTATCTAGAAATGCAAACTATTGAAAATTTTATTAAACGGGAGAGAGCAGAGAGAATGTGTACCTGATCAATGTATAATAGATGTGTGTATGGAGGTGAAAGCACAATCTGTCACTTTATAGCTACAGTGTGTTAATAATAATTGGAATTTGAAAATGAAAGTGCTACTTAAAAAGAGAAAGGTCTGTAGCTTTATGTGTTAATTTAATTTTAAATTATTATATTTAAAATTTACTTAAATTAGCCTTACTAATTTAGTATTAATATATTGAATACTAACTCAACACTAAATACCATTTTAAAGAACATTAAACATAAAGTATTTTTTACATTTTTATCAATTTGAGAATAATTGAATTTCTTATTTCTAATATCCTTCCCATAGCCATTAATTATTGCCATTAAGTGTTACTTTGGAGAGAAAATATTGTAAGTTGAAATTAGAGAATATAAATTTAACAAGCAGAAAGAAAAATTTATTTTAAAGCTCATGATACTCTTTAAAAAATACCATCAAGAACTATTTTAGCCATTTGTTACAAGAGTAGAATGTAAATAGAAGATGCTTTTTTGAATTGTAGTGAATGTAGTTTTGCATCATTAATAGGGCTCTATGCGTCCGAATGACTGTCACAGGAAAGAAAAGGGTAATCATGAGACAGATTCAGATCTGAGAAATTAATAAAGAGGGGATGTGTAAACAGTGGGTGGGGCTAACCAACCATGATAAGCCTTAATATATGACATGTATTTAAAATTATAACTCAGAAGGATTTTTTATTTTGATTTCTTTTGTATGTCTCTTACTAAAAAGTAATCTATGGCCAAGAACAAAGGTTATCTGCTAGTATTTAGATGGCCAACAGAATTAGTCTATACTCTGAAATCAGTCATGTCACCTTTTAGATAATGAACTCCTGTGTTGTCATATGTCTTATTTTTCACAGTTAATAACCAAAATACTGAAACAACTATAGTGTTTATTAAGAGATGAATGGATAAAATGTCTTTAATTGACCAATAATGAGTAAGGGGATTGAATCAATAGTAAATGGTGTTCCACAGAAGAACGCATCAGAATCTTTCCACCTTGCTGCTGACTTGCACGCTTTTAAATAATGCAAATAAAAAGATATACTTCCCAACTAATTTTCATGCCAATATAGAACTGATGGCAAAACCAAACCAATACAAGAAATAAAAGGCAGTGTTCACTATAAACTTGTTGCAAAAATAATTAAATGCAAACATTATGAAACTAGATTTCACACTGTGTTGAAGAGATGGTTCCCAAGGAATATCTTAGACTTCCCTGAGGTAGAAGAACATATTGAATGAATATAACCCAGTAAAATAGCACTAGTTTGCGAAGAACGTCAAAACTACATTAGTAAGAGGAGGGAAATCATCATAATCATTACAGCATTGAAGCATCATCATCATGCCTTAATTATCACATTAAGACTACATCATCATGATGTCAGCATATCATCACGTCATCATCCCAAAATAATCACATCATCCTCGTCATTCCCTTTGTCTTCATCATCGTTGTTTTCATGGTCAAATCATTACTAATCATCACATGACATCATGGCAAAATCTTTATCATGTCAGCATCATTATACCCTCATAATCAAATCTTCACCGTGTCACCATTCTTATCACATTGTCATCATTGATGCGGATAAAAAGTTGACAAATGATAACATCTTCATGATAACAATCCTCTAAACAATGTAAGCACAGCAGTGACCTCAACATGATAAAAGACATATATGACAAGCCCATAGTCAACATTAGATTGCAGGAGACAAAGCAAATATTCTCACATGTTCTATTTGGCATTGTAATGAAGTCCTAACTGGAGCACCAAGGCAAGACAAAGAATGAAAAGACTTCCAAAGAGGAAAAGACTAAATTAAATAATCTCTGCTGTTATACAACCTGCTTTTATACAAAGAATAAAATTAATAAACAAAACTGGAAGAATTTCAGAATACAAAATCAACAAATTGCCAGTAGCATTTCTATACGGTAAGAGTGAACTGTCAATAAAATAATTCAAGAAAAAAAATTCTAATTTATTATCCCTACATAAACGAATTACCTAGGGGTAACTTTAATTAAAGAAATAAAAGGAACATGCACTTAAAACTATGGTGCATGGATGAAAAACTTGGAAGACAGAAAAGCAAATACATTGTTCAAAACGTCATAGCACCCTATTTGACAACAGGTTCATCACTGTCTCCAGGATTACTTTAATGGCATTCTTTATAGATCTGCCCAAAAGGCTGAGGTCACCACTGGGGAAAGACAATATCACCAAAGGGTGCTATTGGCTTAGTCAATTTGTATACAAAAGGATTTCAAATCCATATCTCATACCATACCTAAAAACAATTTCATATGACTTAAATATGTGAGAGGGAATATGGAAAGTAATAGACATAAACTTAGGAGAAATTTCTATTACATCACTAGCAGTGATAGTGGGTTATTTTATTGTTTTGATTTCTCATGCAACACCAAAAGCGCAAGGCAGCACAACTTTTAAAAATTAAAAGTTGGGATTAAGTAAAATTATGAAGCTTCTGTATAATAAATCAAAACAGGTAAAAAGAGAATTTTCAGCATGAGTGGAAGTATTAATTGTGAACCATGCATCTGTAGTGGCATTTCCACTGTATTTTACTAAAGAAAGACTGCCTGAAGATCTGAGAGTAAAACAGTCCCACTGGTTAGCCTTACAGAGAAGACTATGGTGCCACACACCATTAATCTCAGTAGCCATAATGACACACATTTAAATCTCAGTAGCCACATTAGTTGCCATACAAACTGGGCTGTGCTTGCCTTTAAAGACAGTGGTGCACACATTTAATCCCAGTTCTAAAGAGGAATATAAAATGGGGGAAAGACAGCTCTCACACGAAGTCTCATTCAGAGGTTTCTGGAGGCAGGATAGCCATTTCAGACTGAGGTAGAGGTAAGAGCCAGTAGCTGACTGTTTTGCTTTTCTTTCTTTTTTTTTTATTTTTATTTTTTTAATTTATTTATTTATTGAGGATTTCTGCCTCCTCCCCGCCACTGCCTCCCATTTCCCTCCCCCTCCCCCGATTAAGTCCCTCTCCCTCATCAGCTTGAAGAGCCATCAGGGTTCCCTGACCTGTGGGAAGTCCAAGGACCGCCCACCTCCATCCAGGTTTAGTAAGTTGAGCATCCAAACTGCCCAGGCCCCCCCAAAGCCAGCACGTGCAGTAGGATCAAAAACCATTGCCCTTGTTCTTGAGTTCTCTGTAGTCCTCATTGTCCGCTATGTTCAGCAAGTCCGGTTTTATCCCATGCTTTTTCAGACTCAGGCCAGCTGGCCTTGGTGAATTCCCGAAAGAACATCCCCATTGTCTCAGAATGTGGGTGTACCCCTCGCGGTCCTGAGTTCCTTGCTCGTGCTCCCCCTCCTTCAGCCAGAACCTGGAAACAACCTAGATGCCCTTCAATAGAAGAATGGATGAAGAAAGTATGGAATATATACATATATTAGAGTATATATTAGAGTACTACTCAGCAGCAAAAAACAATGACATCTTGAATTTTGCATATAAATGGATGGAAATAGAAAACACTATCCTGAGTGAGGTAAGCCAGACCCAAAAAGAGGAACATGGGATGTACTCACTCATATTTGGTTTCTAGCCATAATTAAAGGACAGTGAGCTTATAATTTGCAATCCTAGAGAAGCTAAATAAGAAGGTGAATCCAAAGACAAACATATAGGCATCCCCCTGAATATTAACCTTCATCAGGCGATGAAAGGAGACAGAGACAGAGACCCAAATTGTAGCACCGGACAGAAATCTCAAGGTCCAAATCAGGAACTGTTTTGCTTTACAAATCATCAGGTTGAACCCCAGTGTCTGACTGTGAGTTTTCTATTAGCCGTACTTCATACATCTGCTAAGGAATTAGTAATTTGTGACTGGATATTTCTCAAACAAGATATAACAAAAGACCAATGTTGTATCGAACAATGATGCTTACCATGACTATTAGAAGAATAGAAATTAAACCCTGAAATACTACTTTCTATATGTTAGAATTGCTTTTATCCAAACGATGGGAAGAATAGTAAAGATGCTTAGAGATGCAGCAATGCTCAGTGTAAACAAGTGTAGCCATCAGGGCGAATATATGGAGGATCATCAAAATTTAACATAGAAGTAACCATAGTATGGTCCAGTAATCCTACTATAAGGTATATAACTCAAAGAATGAAGTGACCTTGCAAAATTATTACGAATATGTTTATATGTGTGTGTGTATTCTGCACAGAGCTCTTTCCTCTTATCCAAGGAACCTTTAGTAAATGCCAAACAAATACATAATGTTACTGTGGCTTCAAAATCTTCAAAATCTTCAGAGTTGTAAGTAGCCACACCTCTTTTGTTAATAAGATATCCAACATCAGGTATGATGTTATGAAAAATTGGATCAGTATGTGTGGAGTTCGAAGAGCTATGTTACAATCTTTTGAGGACATAATAAACTATGCGCTAGCAAAAGTATGAGTCTATTTGTAGAAGTCTTCTGAGTTGCTGGAAGCAACGTGGGATGGCACAATCCTTTTGGAAACTAATTTAAAAGTCACTTGTTCAGGTAAGTCTTCACTTACTATGTAATTCAGAAATTCTTACTCTTGTGTATTTATCACTACGGAAAATATGTGTCTTACAAATCCCCAAATGAATGGAGACCAGCTATATTTATTATTGCCTGAACTTGTCTTGGAAGTAATTTTGGGTCATGCACGCCATGGACTACTCTTTGGCAAACAGTAGGCAGTCCTAACACAGAAAGCAAGCAGTCAGTCTCAAAAACAAGCCAGCAAATAAAGCTGGGAACAAAAGCAGACATACTGTATGCTTTTCCTCAGAACTAGTCTCCAGTGACAGAAACTAGGCAATGGTGTGTTGATTCGGGCCAAAGGAAAGGGTGGGGAAGACTACAAAGTTTGGAATAACATCCTGATATTGATGGGGATGTTTTGGATTTTGTCAAACTTCATTAGCTTAATATGGGTCTATATTATTTTATGTAAATTTTGCCCAATTAAAATTACTAAATATGTTTTACAATGTCATATATGTCTGACACAGGCATAGTGCTAAGTATTTTATAAGAAAATTTTCTAAGAAGTCCAGACTTAACAAAATAGAGCACACAGTTTGTTTTCCTGAAAGAGGTTATCTGAAGAAAACCTCTTATTGCTGAGGAAAGAAAACTGAAGTTTTTAATTCCTCCAAATATAAACTTTAAGATTCAGTACTGTTTAAACATTCATTTGGTGTGGAAACCTGTTAGATAGCCTTAAACCGTTTCTCTATTAAAATTCTCTGCTGCACACAGAATTTGCGAAGCTACAATAAAATGAAAAGCAAGATGAATACATGATCTATGTAGCTTTTCCACCAACACCAGCCATGTGCATTTTAGTTTAGAAAATGATAGTAGTGTAACTACTATAAAATTGTAACACACCGCACGTTAGAGGATGTAAAAATGTGAAGAAATTGAGTTGTATAAAAGTAGACTGAACAAGAAGGGTACTGAATGTCAGATCATGCCTCTCATGATTTTAAAAATACTTTTTTTATTTAAAATGGAAGCAGGAATGGGGTTTGTAGTTCATCCAGACCTCTGAAGAAAGAGAAGTCAAATGTATCCTTTTTTATTATTTATTTATTTATTTATTTATTTATTTATTTATTATTTATTAAAGGTTTCTGTCTCTTCCCCGCCACCGCCTCCCATTCCCCCCCTCCCCCAATCAAGTCCCCCTCTGTCATCAGCCCAAAGAGCAATCAGGGTTCCCTGCCCTGTGGGAAGTCCTAATGTGACTAGAAAAGCCCAGGTGAAGAAGAAATGCAGAAGCACACAGAGCTGAGAGATCAATTAAAATGGGACGTGTTAAGACTAAGCACACGAAAAGCTAGAGAGATGATGCAGCAGCTAAGAGCTGTGGACACAGTTTTGATACCCAATACCTACATTTGATATCCAATGCCTTTAGCAGTTCCAGGGGATTCAGAGCCTTTTTCTGACCTCTGTAGCACTAGACAGGCATATGGGGTACATATATATGAGCAAGCAGCACTCTTACGTGCAAAATTAAATAAATAAATCAGAAAACAACAACAAAAAGAACCACCACTCTAGATGAAGTGGTGATAGATGATCTATTAATTCTTCAAAAATTAAAAATTCCTAATGATAAATGGTATTATTTGCATACAAAAGCAGGAAAATATGATGTGAAGACCAGAAAAGGCAGGAGCAAGAAAACATTCAGAACCACAGTTCTAATGAACTTTCTGTCTGACATTCTAAAACAAAAAACAAAATCTCTAGTTAGAAAGCCAAGCATCGTGGAAGACTTCCTCCTTCTTTTTTGTACCAAGAACCTCGTATTTAGCGTATGTATAAGATGCAGCATTTTTATTTCTCTGTGTTGGCAGAGAGTGGAAATTCTGCTTCCCTTTGCTAATAACTATTATGGTCGCTGATAAAGGGATTCTATTTCTCACTCGTTTTCCTATTCTCCCTTCCTCCTGTTCCTCTTCTCTCCATCCTTCTACTTATTTATTGTGACATGCAGTCTCCCTTTGTAGCCAAACTGATTGCCTAGCTTGCAATCTTCTTATCCTCACTTCATTATTGCTGGATTGCACTCATGCACTGCCAGTAACCAGTAAGAAATTATTTTTTTAATTACAGAAATCTCATCACAGACCTCCGTCTATCTTATGTGGAGAAGATGGGACGGAAATCTCAGGCATTGCTTTACTCTTTTAAAAGTTTATAGCTTTATTGTTGAGGCTGGTTGCACATCTATACGTAAAGAACACAAGTACATGAAAAAGGAAGAAGAACCACATTCAGAAAGGAACACAAGAGAAATGTGACAAAGAACAGGGTGGTGATGTCCACGGGATGTGGCTTCAGTTAATTCTCAAGGTAGGCTGTAAGCTAAGCAGATGAACCTTATCCAGTTTTTACAAGATATTATTGCATTTGAACTTAATTGTGTGCAGAGATCAGAAGCCACTTTATTTTTTTTGGAGTTGCTTCTCTCCTTCTACCATGTGGGTCCTGGGGAAGAACTCAGATCACCAGCTCATTATCTTTGGCAACAAGTACCTTTATACTAGGCCATCTTACTGCCCAAATCTTAGCAAATCTTTACTACAGAATTATATGTCCCGTGTACATGCAAGTGCATACATGTATGTGTATGTGTATTCATGTGTGTAAAGGATTAAGTGTGTGCACACACACACACATATATATTGGCGCGCGCACATACACACACACACACACACACATATATATATTGTACATTGTGAGTCAACTTTTATTACTATAATAATACCTAAATTAATCAGCACATGTAGAAATAAGATTTATATTGACTCCTGGATTTAGAGGTTTTATTTCATGTTCTACTGGATCTATAATTTTGGGACCTGATATGAGTTGGTTCACGTTGGTGAGGAAGGTGTAGTGTATAAAATCTGCTGACTGAATATTTAGAAATTAAAAAATGGAAGAAAGAGCAGTAGTATACATACCTCTTTCAATGCCACATTCTCAATGACCAGAGCTCTAGGTGGTCCCACCTCTTAAAATTTATGTATCGCAGTACAATAGCCTGGGGACCAAACCTTTAACCTATGGGCCTTCTTCAGGGGCCTATTTTAAAACCATTGTTCTCATCTTAGAATCATCCATTTGCTTCTTATAGAGTTGATTCTACTGAGAGTAGAATCTCTGTCTAAGTGAAAGACTTACGTGTAAATGTAAGGTTTCTAAGAGCTGAAAGACCTTTTTCTTAACATTAACCAGCACTCACTGTGCAGAAATCTCAACAAATTAATTTTATTTTAGAAATAGGGATGCTCTAAATAAAATCACTGTGCACGTTTTTAGCTAGTGATTTATGAACTATGGAAATGACTTTATGTGTGTAATGAATTGAAAGCAGAGATTTATAAGCAAACTTGGCACAGAACATCCAGAAGTAGATTGCTTTAAAATCTTTTTCAGCTGCAGTAAATATCCCTTAGATCCTCATTCTTTTTGCATACATTTTGATCTCTCACAAAACCTTTACAACTAGGTGTTCATAAGAACAAAGGAATAGATGTTCCTTTACTACACTGCTTTGAAATAAAACATATTTTTTTCAGAGAATGTACCCAAACTACTGCAGTTAGCCACATTTTAATGCTCCAATCATCTTAAATTAATCTTATACTATGCCAGACTAAGAAAAGCCCAATACATATTTCATATAACTTCATGTATTTTAAGAGAATTTTTACCCATGTGGCTTTAATTCATTTGCATTTATATAATCAAATATTAGTTCTAGATCCTTTTGATGCAGAACCAACTTTTAAAACTTTCGCAAAGGTATGTCTCAGTAAATTATCCTCTTAAAGTAGAGGAAGTATTGCTTTGCCGAAGAAAAAGGATCTCAGATATGTAAAGCTTCATATCTGATCTATAACTCAAAGCTCATGCAATCTGCATTTTTAGATACCTCCTTCCCTAGGGAACCTGGATAAAGCCAAGAAACTAGACTCTCAAGGTGCTTTTGCTAGGTACTAAGCCACCAAAGGGATTTGGCAGCAAGTAAAAACAAGAAAAGAAGTTCAGAGATCTTCAAATTATTGGCAGTGTCTTAAGTGTAAATAAAGTTTCTAATAATTAGTAAAACTATGTCTGATGATGCTTAGAGAGTTACATTCTATAACCAACTATTTCTGAAATATTAAAGGGTTGTCATTAAAGACAGACTCAGATCATTTGATTTTCCAAGTCTAGTAAAATGTACACATTGGATTTACAGTTCTGCTTATCATGAATTACTGTCATGTTGTACTTCTTTGAGGTAGCATGTCTCTCCTATTGCCTGATGAGTAATATTTTGGCAGATTAAAGCCTTCATCTTTTTGTAATGGTAATTCATCAAATATGGTGATGTCCTTTGGGATTTGATGAGTAACAGTAAAGACATTTGAAGTAACAGAGCATGTAATTACATGAGATGGAGATATACTTCATACCTGGATATTAGTTCAGTGGTATTGGTGGCACCAGTTCAGGAAAGTTCCACATAGAGAGGTAAGTGATTTGCAGGGTCTGTACCTGAGTAGTTAAACTCCAGGGTGAATCTTCTTAGTCTTGGCTGGTGCTTCCTTTACATGCAGTAATGAGTCATGAACATTAGGTTGGTTTGGGGCATTTTTCCTAAATGTCAGTGATTAAAAACAAAGCGATCTGATACTCTGGAGAAAAAAAGGCAAAGACTAAGATATCTCAGAATGAAGTAAGTCCAGTTATCCAAAAATTTTAGGATGGAATAAGATGTTAAGTGAAGGGTTGGAGGGCATCAGATTCTCCATCACACACTTGGTATTTTCCAAAACAACATTTTCTGTAGCAAGGATCAAGAATGAACTTTAGTTGTTCCAGGTCAACCATATCTTATTTGTTCTGTAATGTTGCTGTTAATATCTAGTTATATTAACATTGATAAATACAAATTTTACATATGTTAATATGTAATTTTTACAATGATATGTAAATTTAACATAATATGTAAATTTTTACAATGTTATTATATGGTTATATTAGCATTGATAAAGATCATTGATGAAGATAAATTTTACATAAGACAGGTAAAAGTTAGATTTCTTGTTACTTGGTTATGTTTTGCTGGTGGTCAAAATATATCAACATGTCATTTGAATGGGTGAATTTTCAATCATTTTTGTCTCAAGAAGAAAATTATTCTGTTTCGATAAATATATCAAATATAACTTTACTAAACTAAAAAGAAACCTCTATTTTGAACCATATTTTAGTCAATTTGACAATCCAATATGTTTGTTCCACTGTTTTAATTCATCTCAGAGTATATGCAAAGGATGCTCTGTTTCAGAGTATTTGTAGTGATGTTGCTTATGAATATTCTAAGCCTCTAGGTTGCCAGTATTGGACTGATGATATGATGAACCTTAAAGACATTCCCATGTTGTCTTGCATGCTTTTCTATCACTTTGGCAAAACACTAAGACCAGATAATTTATAGAAAAAACTTTATTGGGATTTACAGTTCTCTGGAATAGTAGGTGAGAGAGAAACAGACCTAAAGAGACAGAGAAGGAGAGAGAGAGAGAGATAAAGAGAGAGATTTGCATCGATTTGCAGTGTTCAACATGCTGACATTCCATTATGCCAGGACCATTTGCTAAAGATGCTTTCCCTTTTCCATAGTACCATTTTGGCTTCTTTCTCAAAAGTCAGGTGTTCATAGGTGTGCGGATTAATGTCAGGGTCTTTGATTCAATTTCATTGGTCCACATTACCTGTTTGTATACCAATATCAAGCAGTTTTTATTACCACAATACTGAGAAATAATTACATCTGTGCACAAAATTGAACTGATGTAAAAGTTGAAAGGAAATAGTTACATTTTTTCTGTTTTCACTTTGGACAAGTGTTACCAGAGAACAACAAGGTACTCTCTCCCCAGCCTCTGAGTTACTGGTACATCTAGGAGAAGGAGTTATCTGAGTAGAGGCTCAGCCGTTAGCCTCTCCATGTTTGCCTTGTGCTTAGTTCAGTTTATTTTAAAATTCCAGTACTTCTGTTGCATGCTGGTAGAAAATAAGCACAAGATTTGGCCCCAGCCAAAAATATATGTGTACCGGAAAGAATAAGCTGATATTTAATTCAACATGCTATGAGCCAGTATTTAACTAATCATTTCAGTAACCTACCCCATCCTCAAGACAGAGGAGGGAGTCTTTAATATGGAGCCTTATTGCTAGTTAGGAACAAAGGTTAATTCACCTACTTATAGTACAGCCTTTCATATCTTATCTTACATTTTTACCAGGTTAACCCTTCAACTCAGAATGTGAGAACCTGAAATTCTCTATAACAGAGCAATGAAGAAATGGACAAAATGGAAGTCGGAACTGGTAGCGACAGACACCATGGATTTACTTAGGCTTTAGAAATCATAAAGAATTCCTTATCATGAACTTTAAATAACTGGTGTGATACTTGCCAACCTAATTTTATGAGTGATGAAATGGAGCTTAAAGAATCTAAGTGGCATTTACAAATAACCATATGATGAAAGACAAGTCAACTTTGACCTCAGGCCTGCTGACCTTGTTGTACTTCGCCCTCTTTTCTACTTATGATTTGTTTATTTTATCAAGACCGAGATAGTCTCTTCTTTCCTGGCATCCATTTCTTTAATTGCCCCTTGAAACCTATCATTTGGATTATGTGATATGGAAAATTTTTTCTTTCTTTTCTCTCAGAGTAAATACTAATATAGTGCTAAATGGCAAAACAACTATGCAATTATTGGCTTTTCAAATTCTGGCCCATTATTAAGATAAAACAAAAATTTGCTAATAAATTTGTAGCTGGACTTTCCTTGGGCCTCCAGCTCACAAATAACAACACAGAGACTATATCAATGAGAGCTCGGCCTCAACTTAGGCTTGTCCGCGGCGAGCTCCTACAACTTAACTCATATTTTTCAGTTTAAGTTCTGTCATGTGGCACAACATCCCATCTCCCTGTACGGCCCATACTGAGTCCTCTGTGTCTGGCTAGCTACTCTGCCTTTCTTTTTCTTAGAGAACTCTCTCGACCCAAAAGTCCCACCTATCTCTCTTGCCTTGCTATAGGCCATTCTTTGGTGTATTGATTTATTTCACCAATCAGAGCAATACAACTTCACACAGCGTACAAATATCCCACAATACAAATTAATACAGCATGGTAAAAAGTGTTTAGCGAAGCAGGTGAAGCTTGGGAAGATAGTTCAGTGGGTCAGTTCCTCCCTTTGCAAATAGGATGATTTGTTTCAGAATCTCTAACACCAGTATTATACTTTGGGGTTTATTAACAGCAATAATGACAGAAATGAAGTCTTGAGGGAGACATGTTGGTGGATCCTTAAAGCAGAAGGATGTGGATAAGATCAAAGTACATTGTTTATGTGAATAAAATTTTCAAAGAATAATTGAAAATATTTCAAAAAGCAGAGCAACATATAACTGCAGTGCTAAGGGACAGAGAGGGGTGAACTTCAGATTTTACTAGCTAGCCACTCACTCCAGCCTATATAGCTAGGTCTAGGCTCAGTGAGAGATCTACCTCAAAATAATAAGGTAGAGAGTGATTTAGAAACTACATATAGGCATCTAGCCTGCATATACACATATAAAGAACAAGTAGATGGGGAACTGGAGATTTAACTCATTGGTTCAAAGCATTCTTTTAGCCTATTTAAATGATTATTGCAGATAAATCTGAACTTGGTTCCCAGCATCCAAGTTTTGGTGGCTCACAATTGACTGTAACTCCAGATCCAGGGGATCAGATGTCCTTTCCTGACTCGTTGGGTACCTGCGCTCATGCGCACACACCTTGCCCTCACCCACCTCAGCCCCACACAAATAAACACATAGCTAAAATATAAATCTTCAAGAAAATGGAGGTAGGTCTTAGTTTGTGGGCTGCATTCTGAAAATGGGTTATATATCTGAGGTGAGACTCTAAGAAAGTGGAAGAATACATTGCTTTGTCAAGCAAGGTTCTCGTGATTGACATGCCTGTGCTGAGGGCAGGATGTATTTGCATCAGCAGCAATAAATATTCTGGAAATTAGTTTTCTATTGCTTTTAGAATTAAATATTTGTATCTTTCCTGTCACACAGACGATAACGTGGTAGGATCATGTCTCTACTATCATATCTGTAAACTCATCAAACACTAACCGCACCATTTAGCTGGCTGAAACCTAGATTCCTTTCTTGCCTCATCTATCTCTTCCTCTTGGCTCCCTGGACTTTGTCTACATTTCATTCCTGGCTCAAGACAAGCAGCAGCTGTTCTGAGGAGCAGAGAACGGACTGAGCCTTATCCACTCACGGTGTCACTGAATTCCATACGCTTTCTCATCGTGCCCTGCGTTTTTTTAGTCTTGGCATCGGTTCCTGTTTCCTAAGGACTGTCAGTGTTAACAGTGTCAGAGTGGCACCCCTCCCAAGGATTCATTGCCCTGGCTTTTGCGGACTCCTTGAAGTCCTTTCCCCACCAGCTGTTTCCTTGCTTTCTTCCTTGTTTAGTCATTGTTCACAGAGCTATGCCTTTGAACTCGGAAATTCCAACCCGGAGATTCTTCTGTATCCAACTGAATCATGGGCTCAATGACAAGTGTACACTTTGTCTCACGACTTTGAACTCTCTATTCGTCACAGTTTTCTCTAAAGCGTTCCTTCATTTCCTCCCGGCTGAGGTTACTGTTCTCTTGCTCACACAGTATTTTTTTTTCTTTATTTTGGGATGTTTTGTTTTATTTTTCACACATTTCTAGAGAAATTAAAAAATAAAAATAGATAACAGAAGAAATGCTTCTTCTTTGCCTGGGGAAACCTCACATCTAGTCAGATAGAAGTTTATACCACAATGGTCAACAACCCAAGGATCCTCCTAAATACAGTGTGCTGTTGTCTTCTTTGTTCTTGTGTCTGTTCTTTAGCCAGCTCTCAGTGAGCATGACTGTTAAGTTCTGGGTTATATTTGATTCACATCTTTTTTTTTTTTTGTCCAAATGCTTTTTCTTTTAGTATGGCGCTCTCTCTCTCTCTCTCTCTCTCTCTCTCTCTCACACACACACACACACACACACACACATTTATCTATTTATATTTTAATATTTTGTGATTATGGCGTTTGTCTCAATCTATATCCGTGAACCACATACATGTATGCAGTGCCCTCAGAGACCAGAAGGATCCTTCTGAGTTATGAGCTGTGAAGTTGTGGAAGCCTGTTCTTTTCCAAGAGCATCAAGGACTCTTAATTGCTGAGCCATCTCCCTGGCCCCATGATTTTCTTTTTTTTGCCAAACTATTATGTTCCTACACAAAATTATTAGCTAGAACATACAGGAAGGAAATTTACTATTTGCACTGTTCTGAACTGGTCTGGTTTGAAAGGGTATAGTTCCTTCTGACAAAAGTCAGGTTTTATCATCTATGTTCTCAAATCATTCTGTCCTAAATTTCGAGTCATAATTTAACAATCTCCATTTTTTAATTAATTTTGAATATGCCTTCTATAACTCATTTATTTATATCCATTCAATTCTTCAAATTAATTGTCTTCAAGACTTGCTCTTGGCTCTATTGCTCATTTTCAACTAATTTTAATATATATTTCTCTCTCCAGTTTCTTTCCTTTAATTCTGAGCTCCTTGGTATGAATGTTGCTGCCATTGCCTCTTACTGAAGCTGGAGTATACTGACAAAGTGAGCACACCTCCTAGTTTCCATGTCTCTTAGTGCTTGACAATGCTGCCATGGTTGATCATGTTTCTGGAAGACAGAGATTCCAGAATTGAATCAGTAACTACCACAGTATTGGCTGTAAAGGAGACCCTCAGAATTGGTTGATGTAGATAACTATAACTTAACTGGGATAATAATTAAAAGTAACTGTAACTATATAATAAGAGTTACGGTAAGACAGAGATAAGTAAAAACATCTGGCTTTGGGAATGATTTTTAAAAGCTTGGAGAACCATTCTTACTCTTAGTAAAGAAAAAACCTGGGAAAAGCTCAAAATCAACTCTTTCACACTTGTCAGATAATTGAGATCACAAGTCAAATTGCTACTCTAAAAACTAACAAAGATGGTGAAAAATCAAGATTTCCTATTAGAGCTGAATAGGAAAAAGAGTGCCTGCTGGAACCAGCATCTGGTAGGAAAGTGAAGCTAAGTGTGGAGGCCGGAGGGTCAGAGAGTTTGGAGATGACTTAGCTGATCGACAAGCATAGTGGCACATTCCTACTCTGGATGTGAATGCTTGGTTCTTTAACAGCTCATTCTAGTTAGTCCCTGCCATCCTGACAGGTGGTCAGGATGTGCAAATTGTGCAAATGTACTTCTGCTTCTTTTATTTTTGTCATTATGAGATCACCTAGGGAAGGGCAGGCTTCATATGTGATCTAGAGCACTTTTGCTATACTAGACAACAGATGCTAATGATTTGATTTCTCAGAGTAATAAAGTGATTGACTGTGTGAATTATCCTTTGTGTCATGTTAAAAAAGTCTTTTGTTACCTTCTTCTCCCCTCCATGCCCCATTTCTATTGGGTTTAAAAGCTGTGGAAAAATAAATGCCAGGGTGATTTCAGGATTTTAGTAATCACTGGATTACCCTCTGGGTATTATTCTATGTTTTCTGTCTTATTAATTTTATGCATCTTCATAGTCTTTATTTATGTTTCTAAAATTTCCACACCCCTACCCTGGTAAGAAGTATTTTTGTTGAGGCTGGTCCTTGACAGCTAAGTACAGATTTTCTTTAGATTGAGCATCACATGACTCAGAAGGTGGTATTGGTGGCACAGCCTCCTGTGAAGTTTATTTTTGAAGTGCAGCTACTTGTCATGGTTAATGCTGGAGGAGGTAGTACTGCCAGCAGTAGGAGGTGAAAGTGATCATAAAAAAAAAAAAGCCAGATCATTCTGTATCCCTGCCCTCCTCTTATGTGATCTTGACCTAGTTAGACAGGAAGTTAGCTAACAGCTGTTCTGCCAATGGTAAGAACAAGAGTTGGTAGTTTTCTCTAGCAGAGCCAGCTTAAACTGGATTTCAGAACTTCCTTGCCCTGGGGAACATTCCAAATGCTGCTACCCTTTCCCTAATAAGTCTTTCCACCCTTGGAAATACTTATTTCCAAATACTTAAACCCTATACGTTCTCTTTTATCTTACACATTAAACTCTAACAGACTGGATCCTAAGTAAAACAGGCTTTCTGTAAGGCTACGACATTTACCTGGAATTGTCTTCCCTGGGGGAAGTCACAGGGGATGGAGTAAGAAAGGAAAACCACAAGCCCTAGTCCTTTCCAGGAGGAAGCCCTTGCTGCACAGCTCTCATTCTAATCATTTATTCTTATTACCTTGCTTACTCTAAATAAACTCATCATTCCTCGTTCTAAAACTGCTCCACCTCTGATTTCTTCCTTTTGAGTGAGCACAAGAATTAAGACTGCTTTTAGGGTCCATACCACAGGAAGCAGGACACCTTCCTGATAATGGCCTCAATAAAACTATCTTCTCAGAATCCAATCGCATGGTTTTATCAGAGTTAGTAGGTCAAGAAGAAAGATGCCCCATAGGAATCACAAGCTTTGAATGTGGGAGAAGGAAACTTTCCAACTCCCACCTCCCTGTAGTCTAACCCGAGGAACAGGAGCCAGAATCATTGGTGGAGGTCAAAGACCAGTGGGACAGGCTCACAACACGAAAGTCTGAAGCCTACCGCTAGGTCTTCCTTCATGTCTCACCAGGGTATCTATCAGTAGAGCTTATAGGGGGAAAAATAGGGAGAAACCACAAACTTCAGCTCCTATGTAAGAAGTCTCCAGGGAACTCCAAATAACAGAAAAGTCACCAGCAGTGATATTACAAAAAATGTTTGCTTCTAATATAAAGTACGGCTAACAGGAAATACAATATGACTCTTACAGCAAAACAAAACTTCATACTTAAGATCCATTTACTCCTGCTTTTCGAGTCACAATCCAGCTGGCATTGGTGAGCTCCCAATAGATCAGTCCCACTGTCTCCGTGGGTGGTTGCACCCCTCTTGGTCCTGACTTCCTTGCTCATCTTCTCCCTCCTTCTGTTCCTCATTGGGACTTTGGGAGC
>NC_022012.1:55359501-55384750 GCF_000317375.1 Microtus ochrogaster | reverse complement strand
GGGAGGCTGGGAGGAGGCGGAAATTTTTTTTTTCTTTCTTAATAAAATAAATAAATAAAAAAAAAGATCCATTTACCCAGTTTTCTTTGACCCAGTAAAATTTGGCTTTCAGCAAAATGTTTCAAAGGTTGCATGCAGAAGTACACACCTTCACACCTGGATGCATGCATGAACACTTATTGTAATGGTCTATTCTGTCCCTTTAAGAGACAAGCCCCGCCATCTACCCTCCCCTTCTGCCAAGGCAAGTGGATCTTTCTTCTGCTTCCGGCCTGTGAGCTCTTTTTCTTTCTATTTCTCTCCCAAAGGTAGCTTCTCCTTTCCTCTCCCACTCTTCTCTCTCTCTTTCTTTCTTTCTTTCTTTCTTTCTTTCTTTCTTTCTTTCTTTCTTTCTTTCTTTCTTTCTTTCTTTCTTTTTCTCTTTTTCTTTCTCCTTGTCTCTCTCTCTCTGCCTCTCTCTCCATCCTCCTTTTTCCTCCCTAACCCTTTTCCCCTTCCTTTCCATAACCCACTAAATAAATACCCATATAAGTACCCACTTTCTCTGCATGGTGTGCCTCTCCATCTTTGTCTCTCACCTGTTGAAGCTCCTCATGGGACCGGCTGACCTGCTGAGGTCTCTCATCTGCCCCATGGCTCACTGCCTGGGACCCACTGCACCTTGTGGCCTGCTGCCCACTGTTGCCTCTTGGGGAATGGCACCATTTTAATTTTACCATTACATTGGTGCTCTGTGATCAGTCAGGCTCTCTCCACATTTTCTCCTGCCCGCAGGTAGGCCAGTTGAGAACACATAGAACCCTGGGCTCAGGAACCGAGTTTCTTTACAACAGCTCCATGTTCTATCTGCCTGAACACTGACCTCTATGCACACCAGCAACTTTGGTGATGAGTTTTCCCCTTCTTGTCAGCTTAGCCATATTGTTCTCAACCTCAGCCTTCATAGCTACAGTTGAGCCCTTCATTGACTTATATCTATGGTTGCTTCCCATAGCTAAAAGCGTGATTGAATGACCCAGGGCGGTCCTACCACACTAGCACAGCATACACTGAGCAGTGTGTTCCCTTTGGGGCCTGGGGTCCCTTGGATTTTTCTTTCTCTCTCTTTTCTTTTCTTTTGGACCACTCGCAAGAGGTCTTCCTTGTGAGGTCTCATTTAGCCTCTGAATTCCAAGTCTCCTGGATCTGAAAGCAGTCTGGTGTCATTAACACCCCACGTATGGAGAGAAGATATTCTTCTACAGGCCCTGCAGAGTTTGTTTGTTGTTTTCACGGGTTTTCATGTTTTCAGCTATGGAATATAAACACTCAAATGATCAGCTACCCACCTGTGAATGCTCTGCTGGTGTCTCACTGGCTCTGCTGTTCCTCAAACTATCCCTGCCACCGCTGCCACTGGTCCTGTGGAAACCAAGAAGATTAGTTGAATCCACGAGGCAGCTGTTTTCAGTTTCAGCCTTGGCTCCCCACCACTGCTTGTGGTGTGGCAACATGATGACAGGGTGGATCATGCCTCTAGGTCTCTTGTTATTATATTTAAAAGCTTTGTTGCTAAAAAAAAGTGGCTTTTCCATACAACACTTGACCCCTGCCATTTTGACTGAGGTCAGGTGACCTTACCGCAATCTTATCTGATGGCCAGGTCAGGTAACCTCATTGCCATCTTAACTGATGTCCAGGTCAGGTGACCAAGTCCTGCCATCTTTACTGAGGTATACCCTACCTGATCTCCCAGTTTACTTATGTTTTTGTCTCTAAATTCCTCTTGCTGACTCTATTATGTGTATGTTTTATGCAGTGGCATGCCTTTGGTAGGGCCCACCAAGAGCATTCACTTTGCTCAATTCCTGTTCACTGTGTGTATGTGTGCATACATGTAACTTAAATGCACCCATGTTTTTACTGTTAAATGTTATAATTATCTGTTCATTGTATCTCATTTCAGACTACAAAACAATAAGTCTCATGTTTTAGATTGGTATTTACTTTTAATTCTCTTACAAAAATATGGTATAAAATATATTAAGCTGTTCTCTACTATTGTCAGTTTTGCCTTTAACCTTCTATTGCAAGCAATTTTTTTTCTTCTTCCTGTCTTTTACAAGTGTTAATCTTACCTATTATGTTCAGAGCCAGTAAGTCAAGCTCAGACCCAGATCTCCATGCAGATTCTATATTTTATCTATACCCAGTAAACAACCCTCATCTGCTCAGAGATCTGGGCAATATGGCATTTAAATGCTTAATTATTAAAAAAAAAACTTTTCATAGCAAAAAAACACAGGTTGGCTCTTAGCAACAGCACTCTATTTCCTCCAAAGAAGACAGAAGACAAATAGGCATAAAATGACATCTATCTGTAATATGCTCCAACTGCCAAACACTGACCACTGAGAAAAACTGCCTTTCATCTAAACTGAAGATCTTTAGACAGTGGAAAGAATCATTGGAATTGACTGTCTAGCTGCTCAGGTCAAGGTAGGCTTATCTTCCTACAGATTTCTTAGCCCACAGGATCTTCTGGAGCCTGGCAGGCCCTGCACTAAACAGCAAAAGGAAAATATGATCCTCAGCAACCATGGAAGACAGAGAAGTAGCTCTAGGTGCCAACTGTTAGGAATTTTTCTTTTCTTTTTTTTTTTTAAATTTTCGAGACAGGGTTTCTCCATAGCTTTTTGGTTCCTGTCCTGGAACTAGCTCTTGTAGACCAGGCTGGCCTCGAACTCATAGAGATCTGCCTGCCTCTGACTCCCGAGTGCTGGGATTAAAGGTGTGCACCACCACTGCCCAGCTTGTTAGGAATTTTTCTAACCTGAGCCCTCTGCCAACACAAAAATCCCAATAAGCCAAACCACAACAAGCCAAATTAAAAAATATCCAGGTTTAATGGGATTCCTACGCTCTCAGGTAGCCCCGAGGGGGAACTGGGAAGCTGAGAATGTGACCACCCAGGGGAGAGGAAAGAGACCACGTGAGAACTTTCTGGGGAAGCAGTTTAATAGACTGGGGAGTGGTCAAAAATTTGGCAGGCTGTTTTGACACTCTTCTGGGGAGGAGTCAAGGCTTGTTGGGCACAGGGATGTGGCCTCCAAGGATAGAGGCCAGAGACTAGGACTTGGGACTTACACCAACCAAGTAAGTTCTCTGTCATTTTTTAATCCATAACTCAAGTAAAATTTTATCCTTCTCAAAGATCTCTGATACAGTTTTACAGCTGAGACGTTTTGTCATTTAAAAGGACAGCCTCACCAATTTCCATAAAATACAAGTTAACAAAATTTTTCTCTCATTCTGCCTTTTATAGTATTGAAATACTTTCATTATGTAAAAATATCTGTCACAGTCATTCTGATATAAAGTTATGTTTTCATAAATCCCCAAAATTCTTGTGAGTTTCAGGGAGCCTAATTAAAGGATGCACCTTAAACAGGTCAGATACACCCCTCTCAATTTCCTGGTCCTAAATTATTTTTTCTTAAACTTAAATTTGTCCTCTGTTCTGCAAAGACCTTAAACAGGTGTAAGAGACACCAGGTATTTCCATACCACAAACACCAGAAAGGAGCAAAGAGACCAGCTACCCCAGGATGTGACCAGCACCCAGCTTTCTCAGGATTCCCCCCCCCCACAGATGACACCTGCAATAAACATAAAACAGTCTTGAGAATGTGCCATCCAAATTCTTTTAACCTATCGTGTTTAACCTCCCATCTTTTTACTATGAAAAATAGATGAGAATGTAATGGCCTGTCCTGTTCTTTTAATAGACAATCCCCACCCACTCCCCTTCCCTTCTGCCTAGGCAAGTGGATCATCCTTCTGCTTTCAGCCTGTGAGCTCTTTTCCTTTCTATCTCTCCCAAAGAGGTAACTTCTCCTCTCCCCCACTTCTCTCTCTTTCTCTGTTTCTCTTTCTCTCTCTCTCTCTGCCTTTATTCTTGTCCCCCTTCTCCCTCCCTCTCCCCTTTCCCTTTCCCTTCTATAACCAACTAAATAAATACCCACTCTCTCTGCATGGTGTGCCTATCCATCTTTGTCTCTCATGTGCTGTGGCTCCTCGTGGGACTGGCTGACCCGCTGAGGTTTCTCACCTGCCAAGGAACTCCCTACCTGGGACCCACTGACCCTTGTGGCCCACTGCCCATTGCTGTCCCTTGGGGAATAGCGCCATTTTATTTTTACCATTGCACTTATATGAGTTAAGAATTAGAACCAGTTTTCAACACGACAGAAGTTTTTTAAATATTCTACCTGAGCATATGGAGGATATATGATTGATGCACTTTTTAGCTCTACTGTGTTGTAGTGGAAAACAAACAAGAAAATGAGTTGCATGAGCAGAGAGTGAGAACTCATATTGAAAAAACAAGAGTGGGAAAGAAAGAAAAACCACCATGCCAGTCACATTTGGAAAATTCTATCCAAGCACAACCAAGTGATATACATGATATTACAAACAAGGGAAGAGTTCATCTTATTTGTAGTTACATAGAATTGGATACAACATATATAATTATATATAATATACTTATACTATTAGAATGTTCTGAAATGCTATGGTAATGGAAATATTCTATAATTGCTTAGCAAAGTAAGAGCTAAACTCAAGTGAATCATTTATTTTTTTAATATTTGGTACTGGAATTGATCCCAGAATCTCTTGCAGACAAGATAAGTTCTTTATCATTGGATTTCATTGCCTTTCTTCCATTTGATATAAATATATGTAAATGAGGAACTGTATCACATTTTCTCTTATTTAAATTAATTCTAGTTAAAACAATTACCATAGATGATGCTATTTTGGCCAGAATATAGAATATGTTGGTTTAGACTGATACGGATCTAGCTGGAGATTATCTAATGTAAAATATAGTTCTAAGATTGTGCAAGTTTGATTCAAATTTGTTTATTATTAAATCAGATCACATTCCCAATGGTAACAAATGTGCATTACAAAATCAAAGAAGACCTGAGTTCAGACTTTTAATGATTTTGGTCTAATGAGTTTTGATCAGAGGTAACAGGTACCAAGTTACCCTGAGTCTAGAGAATTGAATCACTGAATTGAAGTCTCCCTAAATTGTCTTTTGTCTTTTCAGTTAACCAACAAGATCAAGACAATGACTGCTTCATTTGCCTGAGGTTTGAATGACAAAATCTGTGATAAACTGTGATACTGATGAGAAATATTTTTATCTGATTTTTTATAATAGCCACATTAATTATTAGCAATAATTTAGCAATTTAAGGTAAGTCTGTATGTTTATTCGAGTTCTCCTCCTCCAGAACACATGCAGAAACAGAGGGAGGCATATCATCACCTAAGTTCTACAGCTCTTATGCTACTTATTTCTTGAAACTCACATATTCCAGAATGACTTTGAACTTCCTGTATCACTGAGGGTCAGTTGAACTTCTGACCTTTCTGCCCTACTTCCTGAGTGATAGGATTTCAGGGATGTGTTACTAACCCTAGTTTATATAACGCTGAAGATTTCATGCATAGTAGGCAAGCACTCTACCAACAACTATTATCTTTATATAAAAAGATGCCTTCCCTAGAGTTTGCAAATCAATAAATCATGAGTGAAGTAATTCTAGATATAGCATTTATAACAAAATTCGACCCCAAAGGAACTGAAAGAATTTTATTATCAATTGAGAATGGAATGAAGGGCAACTTCCCTACTTTATGAACCATTATATTTGTTTCTCTTCTATTCATAAAATAAAAGAGGCACAAGCAGTTATAATTTTCTAGCCCTTGCTTCTTTCTCTGGCCCACTTAGAGTTGACACTGAGGTTTTCCTCCTGAAAATTCAGTTGTCATTCACTGTCTTACTATGTAACAGGATCATTATAATAACCTACTACCCTAAGTCTGATGTGGTTGTCTAGTTTCAAAGTCACACCTATGAACTTATTCTTTGACATCCTTGCTCCAGTGATATCATATTCAAATAACAAGGGATCACCCTGGCAATATAAATTAGTCGCTTGTCACATCTCTATTCTGCAAATGCTGAGGCAGGATCATTGTATATGGGACTTTGTCGAACTTTCTTCCCCAGTTTTGCCTTGTACATTATATCATATCATCATCCCTAAAGGGTTTGAGCATCTTTCCTATCCTATAGTATATGACTTCTCTTCCTTGCTTGAACTCCTGTTCCCAAACCTTAGCTATGATTATGCTTATGGTTGGGTAGACATTCACGAAAAATAATCTTGGTGCCTCTTAAATTTGGACAGACATTTGGAGGTTTTACTACTGTGCTTTTTATGCAAGTGAATGTCATCTCACTCTAGTGACAAGTGGGACAAAGGCTAAAGATGTATCCTTCAATACTATATCCAGGCTTCTTGTTGGCTCTTATAGGTTTGTCAAGGTTTCCTGATTTTGGTGCATAAAGATTTCTCAGTTATGGATCCTAATGAAACACATGCATTTTTATTAGTAAACATCCAGCTATGTATAGCATATTTTATAATTAATAGTATATAATATGTTACTACATAAAATATAAATTAATCATAATTTTTGGAATTGTTTCTTGTGTGAATTACAAAATAATAAATACTAAAAGTATTTATTTCAAATTGAATAAAGAAAAAGTATCAAGAACAAAATTAATGTATTGGTGCTTTGGTTGACTCTCTGTGTCTACCTTACCTCATAAGGGCAGACTCCATTACCAAGTTTAAATTGTAGTCTAGGAGAGTTCCCTAGAAAGTATTAATTACAGTATTACTAAGTGTGCATACATGTATATAAGTAGTCAATTTCTATGAAATTTACGTGTGCTAAGCATTGAATGTTTTATATTTGACTGTCTAGTAGATGAAAACGAATATTTTATTCCCATGTTGAAGCTTCAGTTTTGGAAGAGAGGTTGAATTTTGTAACACTAATTACTAGCTTATCTCTTTGTCATTTTCTATTAGTTAGCTTTACTTTTTATTTGGTTTTTGTAAAATATTGTTATTTTTTGTCTTGATGAACTTGTTTATCTTTTATATACCAATAGGTGTTTACAAGGAATTTCAGCTTGACTTTTGCATATTTTTGCTAAGCAAAAGCAAACCTCAACCAGTTTTCATATTTTTTGGAGGGGGGGAGTTTTCAAGTTTGAAGAGTCATTTTTACTTCTGAGTCTCAAGGTTCAATGGAAAAAAATTCATGTGCCTTTTGGTTTTTGATTTATAAACTTTATTATAGAAAACTTTCAAATAAAAAAAAAACCTTGAATTAACCAGACCCAGTGCTGGTACATTTCAGCGAACACTTCGAATTGCCATTTGTAATAGAAGCTTGTAGTTTCACACTGGATTTTAAAATATCGCCATCTAATTATGTATATGAATTTATCCACCAACAAAACAGAAATGTAAATTTTTAGTACAATAAAATTGCAATTCATTGCGGCTATGTTAGAGTAAAATTCTCAAGTTTTCTGAAGTGAGATGGTAACCTAAGATGACACTGGTTAGAATAGAAAAATTACAATTCTTTTTGTGCATCAAATTTAATTGTATATGTAGCTAGACATTTGTTTAATGCAAAAACATTTATTTATGAGACAACAATCTCCAAAGAATAGGAACAAACAAATTTTAATCTGAGACAACTATAGGGTAGTTACAATGATGGAATAAAACAGCTATTACATTTTATGTTTTGAATTTCATTTTGACCAGATGGACTCAATCATTTGTGTCCATCCCTTCCCTGCCTCCTCCAACTTCTCCAACTGCACTGTATAATTATTTCAGTATTACCCAGGGCGGGAACAATGAGGTCATCTGTGTCCAGTTACTTCTAGAAGACAATTCTTGCTTGTCCTTGCCGGTGGTGAGTCCTCCCAGACAAAATGTGTTTAGAAAGACACGAAGACACTAGAGATGTATGACTAGGCTTCAGGTGGAAAGGACAGAAGTGTGAAAGACAGCCCTTAAACTGATGTTGGAAGCTAATACAAGACTCGGGCTGGAGCCATTAGAGTGAAATGCAGTATTTCACAAACTTTAAGCCACTTTCTAGCTTTCAAATATATATATATATATATATATATATATTTGAAATGTTCGGCTTGAGCCATAGTCTAGCACATATCCTCTGGAGACAGGAGCATGGAAACACCCTCTATGTTGCCAAGCTTGCTTGTTTTGCATGTCTCTCCTTCCACCGTCTTTTTTATTTCCTTTCTTTATAGCTGTTACAAAATCTCATATGCTAAATTATCCTCTAAATTTAAATCAAGAAGAAAATAATTATGAAGTAAAAATAACTCCCTGTTTGAGAGCACAACAATAGTAATCTACCTTTCTGATCTTTCCCAAGTTTGGTGAACTGAATGCTTACGGGTAGTTAGTCCTTTAAGTATTGGCCCTTCCAGTTTTGGGGACACTGTTTCTTGTTTTGTTTTGTATTTGACTTGTGCTTTGGTTTGACAGTCCCACCCAAAGCACATCCTGCATGTTAGTTGCTGCCATTGTGAAATATTACATGCCAGGCCCTTTAGTAGTTGGGGTATTGTTGTGGTTCTACCCCAATTCATAATCTCAGTCTAGTTGCCTTTTTGTTCCATTTTCCCACACTGTTCATTCCTACATTTTCCAAACGACTCATCCATGTCGTGGATTGAAAGATGGTAATCTTAAATTTCATGCTTGTTTTCTGAGACACTTGCACACAGTCCCTCTCCATCCATAGAGCCTTCACATACTGCTGCTTCATTTTTATCTCCACACTTAGCCTAGTCCTCTGGGGACTTGTAGAATTCATTTCAACCTCTTTTGTAACAACACAGTTCCCTTAATTTCTCAGACTCCCTGTTGAGCCATTTGTAAAAGCCAGCTGCAACTTTCTCATTCTCTTGCTCAATTACAGCTCCCCAGGCCTTTGCATTCACGTGAAATCATTCTAAAATGTTCATGCATGTGAAATGATGTCTATTCATTTGGATTTTATTTATATCCTGTCCACTTCAAAGAAGGATTTAGGGAATCTCATTGCTGCTGCTACCGACTGAGTACATCAGCACAGAATTGTGTCCTGAGTTTTCTTGGTTTTAATTCTACAGGAACAGAGGGGCAAAAGAGAAGCAACGCGAGAGAGGCAGCAGGTAGAAAACATACATAATTTTTAGACTAACAACTGCCACTAATTGTGGGCTTATGAAGATAATTTTGTTTCCCTGTGTGACACAGTTTTCTCATAACGAAACAGGAATAATGATATCCAATAACTTAATGGGCCCATTTGTACCTGCCTCCTTTAGTTATGAAGGCAATTGGAGCTCTGTATAGCATTAAAACACAGCACAGAGAAATCAGTCTTAACTATTGAACCTGTATAGAAGGCATTAGTGCATTCGAAATTTCGGCATCCATTTTGCTCATGCTGCCTCAAGTTCAAGAGAAGGCAGATTGATATAAATCTGGCTGAAGTCAGAAAGGCGATGAATAATTGAAAAGATCATAAGAGCCAGAGATTGGGGAGAAGAAAGACAAACTAGTATTTTCTGGACATGATAGACTGCCATGCCCATGAACTCAGAAACTGTGGTTGTCTGCACAGGGTCAAGCCGGTCAATATTGCATCATGGAGGTGCAGAATCTCAGGGTTTTTCACCCCTAGCTTAGACTATTGATGGTTAATGGCTTTACAAAGAGTGAGTCAGTTTCTTTTAAAAGACCTACCCTTTGCTATGTAGATCAAGTTCCTGTGGATGTTTCCATACCCCGGAGTAAGCGGGCAGTACAAATCTGACAGGGTAGGTTCTACAAAAACCAAAAATTAAAAAGGAAAAATGTGAGGTTGAGAGAGGAAACCATGGATGGTAGGTCTGGAAAGACAAAATGAGAATGACTAAGCTCAAATAACTTCCTATTAATGTTTAAGATTCTGAAAGTACTATTAAAAGTGTTATATGAAAAAAAATCTGTGCTATCCCCTAAAATTTCCCCTTGCTTCTTCAGTTAAAATTCTTATTTAAAAACTTTCTGTTTGGTGTTCCTGCTTTTGTAAGGCCGAAGCAACATGATAGCATTGACATTGAGAAATTTGTCCTCTCACTTGGTCCTTAGAGCAAATTTGTTGGAGATCTGGTACTCAATTTACAGGGGAAGAGACATTGGGATATTTTGCTTAGGACAACAACATCCTAGAACAGTGCTTAAACCAAAAACCTAGGTCTCTTTCATTTCAAATATGATACTGCTCCCCACATCCTTAAGTATTAAGTATGTGAGATTTATAAAAGCAATAATAACATACTAGTTAGAAAACATGACCATACACATAAAATGAGTGGTACAATGTCTCTTCATGATGTGTTCTTCCCACTGGCAATTTCAGAAGAGACCAAGTACGCAAACATTGATGTAAAGTGTCTTCAATCCCGAGTCCTGCTCTCGGTGGCTCCTCATCTTATACAGCTGTCTCGTCTGGAGGACGCTAACAGTATCTCTTTGCTGTCTAAATTCTCTGAAAACTGACGTTATACATTGTATCTGTCCAAATAAAAATGTTGCAAGGTTAGATTAGGTATGACAGGTAAAGCCACGCAGCTGAAAGAGCACCACTATGGCTACTTTCCTAAACCAGTTAAGTTCATCACTGCTTTCTAAATATTTACCTCACATACTCACAAACAAATGCAGTTCTTACCTCCGTCAGGGACTTTTTTTTGTGTGGCAGAAACTATTACAGAAAATTACAACTAATGAAAATGCAGAGAACAACAGACCTTGTGGTATCAAGCCCTAAATGATCCATCTGCAACATGATGCTTATATGAAAAGCTCAGGAACTCTGCAGAACAGGACATGGGAAAAGTGTAAGAACAGAGGGAACCAAGATGTCTGTTGAGAGCCCATGTTTTCCACATAGACTGGAATATTAGTTGACATGCTTTTATAAATGGGGGAAATGTCACAAGTCCCCATCCCAGAACAAGTGCTACAGACAGTTAATGGTTGCCGTGAGAGAAAATCAGACTTTCCCAGGAATGAATCCGTTAGTTGGCTATTATATATCATGATTGCAAGAGCTAGAGGTGATGGATGACTCCAAGGAAAGTGTCTTCCAGACACTAGAGTACTCATGCAAATATGAACTCACAGAAACTGTCGCAGTGTGCATGAGACCTCTGAAGGGCCAAGTCAGATGGGGATCCCAGCACTGACAGAGGGAATTGGGTGTGGGACACTACTTTTAACCTAGAGGCAATTTGCAGTTGATAGCAAATGAGAAAGGGAAAGTCAGTTAGCTCCAGTGTAGTGTCACTGAGTATACCAACTTCAATTGAGGAGGCTTACAGCCAGAAATAGTTGGCCGGCACAAAACAAATCTCATCTATGTTTTTTTTTTTATTGGGGTGGGAGGATTTTTTGTTTAATATTTTTTGGGGTATTTTTATCTTATTGGGGTTTGTTTTGATATTTTTGAGACAGAGAGAGATGGAATAACAGTAAGTTTGGTGTATAGGGAACATCTGGGAGGAGTTGGGGAAGGGTAAAACTTGAAAAGAATGTACTATATGAAAAGGATTAATAAAAATGTCCATAGTAGCAACACAATGGACTCATCAAGTTGTAGGTGCTTATTAATTCATATATATGTAATAGTAGTAAATAAAAAGTAATGGTACATTTTAGAAAGAACAGGAGCAATGTGGAAAGAGTTTGGGGAGGAGATGGAAGACTTTGGAATGAAGTAAATATAGTCCATATACATGCAAATAAATAAATAAATAATAAGTGAGCAAAACACTGTTAGAAAGAAAGAAAATAATGGAATACTTTAAAGATCTCCTGGTTGTCTAGTGTCATAGACTCCTCAACCAAGGAAACCAATCCTAATGAACTCACTCATATGTTTGTATTTAAATTTGTCTTTGGAGAACCAGATAAAGTTCTAGAATTTAGTTTTATACAGCAATAATCTTTAAATTTCTTTATGGACTAAATAGAACCAAGAATAGTGGCCCAGACAAAACAGTGCTCACAAAATATTAAGTAAAATAATCTGCAGTTTGTACCTATTAAATATGAGACAGTTGGAGATCCCACATAGCTGGTTAAATTATTATGAAACTAATACAATTTAAAGTAGAATATATATATATATATATATATATATATATATATATATATATATATATATATAGTTATAGCATTTAAATGTTATTTAGTAAAATATTTCCAAAGGTTATTAATTTTCTATTTCTATATTTATAATCATTGAAAGTTTTGTAAAGTAAGGAACATAAAAAGGACAATGAGACATGTAATAATATTCATTGATTTCTACTTAATGATAGAAATAAAATTTTTAAAATCCAAAATAAGTGAAAAATAAATCAGATTGTAATTTATTAAGCTATTTTAGAAACACCAGAGAGAATATGTGTAGGACATATTCATGAAGAAACTGTAAGAAATGTAGTTCAAAAACATGCCATGTATATTTAATTGTGTAAATATCTGATTGATAATAATTTTCACTGTTTATTGGAACAATAGACAAAAATGTGTTTCCACTCGGAGAAGTTAAACACTTCCATGTCTAGTTTCTTTTTGAAAAACTGACAAGATTATGTAAATAGTGTAATTTTCCATTTGGTGTTAAGAAATATTTCCTTTCATTTCTTTAAGAAGAGGGGAGCAAGAGATGGGAAGGTACAGCATGAAAAAAGTAAATTGGAGAAGATTTTTCTCAAATTATTTAATATCCAGTAATTATGATGAGAGTCTCTAGCACTAGTGACAGCTGTCATTTGTTCTTTGGGGGTGACACAGGTGGCTTTGATTTTCCAGAGGATTTTGTAGACAAGTCCTTTTGAAGAAGACTCTGGCCCAAAAGAGGAATGAGTGATGTTATATTTGAAGCTGTCTTTGGCATTCATTCAGTGAATCATGAGTACCAAGACATTACAACTCTAAATTTAGAACTCAACTGAACTATTTGAGTTACATTTGAGACTGTTAGAATGTATATTTTTGAGTTGTTTCATTTTTACCCAGATTTATTTTCTTTTCATCTTACCAATTATTATTATTATATAAAATGTTACATTTTATATTAAATAGATATGCTTACAATTCAGACTAAAAAAAATCCAAACTGATTCCTAAGAGTTCAGCATAAAGGAAGAAGGATGAAAACCCCAGAATCTTCTGCAGACGTGCTATTAATATTATATTAATATTAATATAATTAATTTAATAATTTCTAATAATTTAATAATAATTTCTAAGCTATTTCATATCAAAATTTAGAGATCTGTTTAGGCTATAAAATATCAAACATGCCGCCATACTTGGTTATATTATTCTAGGAGATAATAAAGGTTCTGGAGAACAACATCCTCTATGTTTTTAACAGAGGTCTGATAGTTTTGCTTTGTAAAGCTATGTTCTCTGGTTCGAGGTTAAAAAAAAAATCCAATGCTTCGTTCAAAGAGGAAAAATAAATCAGTAAAGTAGATTTAATTTCCAGTAGTTAATTTGCTTTCCTTCTGATTTCAGCCTTGCTTAATTTTACACAATGTGTTTTCAACTAGAATTCAGATTTCAAATTATGTAAAGACACGACAGAAACGTGCACAGAAGGAAGCTTTAATTTAACACACACACCCCTTGTTAAAGGAATTGTTTTTCAGCACCTTGAAGGACTAAATTGTATTTCAAACACTGAAAAGTGATAACTGTCGATTTTCTAAGCCACCATGGCATAGTGGGTTTGGCTCTGATTACCAAGCGCAGAAACTGTAACAAGAAGAGTAGAAGCCAGTCAGGCTTTCTCTCCACCACTTGTACTTACCATGACATTTTAAATGTTAAAAACAAAACAGACTCTTTAGGTTGGCTGAAAGAGGATGTGATCTAGTAAATTAATAATTTTGTCCATTTTAAGATGCATGCTATTACTCATACCTATAAAGTAAAAAAAATAAAAGCTTAAATTTTGTGAAACAAACAAAACTATAGATTAAGAGTGTTCAATAAATATGAATATTTCTTGGATGATGTATGATGTTTTGACTTTATTTAAAACATGACCTACAGACACATGGAGTCTAGTGTCTAAGGTTCTGAGTGAGGGTCATTAGAACACAGACAAGCTCATATTTTATGCATTTTTTTGGCTGCATTTTCAGAGGTGAGACGTAGCAAAGACAACATACAGCTATCACATCCAAACTGCATGTTCTCAACCCCTCTGTAACCCTGTCTGGTAAAAAATTACATCAAGTATCTCAATCACATTTCATCAGCATCCCTAAAAGGTCACATGTCAACTTGTTAGGAGAAAATCCCTTCTTTCTTTTCTCTATGAATATTTTAATGAAAAAATAATAATAGAGAATGAGATGCATATATGTAAGCAGTCTCCTTGAAAGAATAATAAAAAAAATCGCATGAAATTTGCAGGCAAATGGATTCAACTAGAAAAAAAATCACCCTTAGTGGGGTAACTTAGACTAAGGAAGATGAACTTGGTACTCACTTATGAGTGGATATTAACTCTTAATTAAATGATAACAAAGCTACAATCCACAGAGCCAGAAAGGCTAGGTAACGAGGAGGACTATGGAGAGAATGCATGGGTTTCCCTAAGAAGGGTAAATAGAATAGATTCTGTAGGTAGACTATAGGAGGGTGGAAATGACAATAGAAGGGATCAGGTATGGGAAAGGGATGGAGGGAGAGAAGGCTAGAACTAGGGGGCATTTGGAGTGAAAAAAAATAAAAAAATTTAAAAAATAAAAAATATTTTCCTTAAAACAGATTTTTATTCTCCAGAATGCTGTACTGCTTCTTCTTTAAGAAAACTTAAACTATATTTAATTTTGTACAGCTTATACAATTAGTTATGTATAATTTGTATGCAGTATTTCAATGTGTGTATACATTATTTAATGGCTAAATTGAGCCAGTCAACCTACTAATCACCTCATTGTTTGCTTTGAGTCAGAAATGTCCTCTCCAGGCTCAAGTATTTGAACCCTTGTTCTCCAGTTGGTAGTATTGTTGGAGGAGACAAATGAGCTCCTAAAAGGTTTGGCCTTGCTGGAAGAGTATTTCACTCTAGGTAGACTTTGAGAGTTTATAGCTTTACTCGATTTTCACATGTCTTTCTGCTTTATGCCACCTGCTGTTTTGTCTATCCTTCCACTATAGACTCTCCTTTGAGAACATTTAGCCTAAATAAATTCTTTCTGTCATAAATTGTTTTTCGTTGTGTTATTCCACCACAGCAGGAAGAAACAACTGGTGCGTTTGCTTATCTATTTTTCTGATAAGAACACAGCATCCAATCTTTTAGTGATTTTCGAGAATGTATTTCATTACTGCTGGCTGTGGTTCACAGATGGATACATCATTTAAATTATTTCTCCTAAATTTCTACCCTCTGACCAAACTGTTACCACCACTAATTCTACTGACCTTCACCACAAGAAGTCTCAGATAACCAACATGTTACTCTCTGCTTTCTGAATTTCACTATTTTAGATCCCACATCTACATGAATATTGTGATTTGTTTAGGAGCTGCCTCTAAAAGGCTCCTGGGCAGAAGGCTTGGTTCTCAGTTGGTAGTGCTACTGAGAGTTGTTGAATCATAGGCCTGTGATTTCATAGACAGAATATTGCACTGTTGAATTCATAGCTGAAGACTTGTTGAAAAACCTTTGAAATGTTCTGCTTGACATTGGTCCTTTGCACTGTTCCTTGCTTTTATTGCTGTTTTCTGTCACAGTAGGGTGAAAGGTTCTGCTTTTCCACCTGCACCCAACCCTGACATCTTGCTTCAACAAGACCCAGAATCCAAGGAGCTATGTTACTGTAGATCACGTTAAAAGCATGCGTTTTAATGATTTTCTCAGTTAACTTCATTTGCATAGGTATTTTGTCATAGTAACTAAAAGCTAACAACAAATCATGTAGAATTTGTCTTTCTGTACTTGGTATATGTCATTCAGAGTAATGTCCTCCAACCCTTTAGTGCTCAGGTTGTAGCAAACAACAAATTTTCTTCCTTTATAACATATGAATTGTGTGTGTTAGACATTTCCTGATACAATATGCTGATGAATACTTAGGTTGGCTCCATATCTCATCTACTTTATTTTTAATAATGCCCAAATCCAGTTATTGTTCCAACACTTTACTTTTGTATACTTCATAGTCAAGATAACTAGTCCATTTGATACTTGGATTTTTTATAGTATTGAGGAATCTCTGTAGTTTTCATAACTGCTGAGGTAATTTACATTCCTGTGAACAATTTAATACATAAGGGTGTTTTCATTTGTCATGCTTTGTGGGAAGGGACCTTGGTGCATAGCCCAGGCTGACCCTAAATTGTGACCACCCCCCCTCATTCTCCTTTAGCTGAGACTACAGGCATGTATCATCACAGTTAGATGTTGTCTTTTGATAGTAACTATCCATAAAGGGAATGTATCTGTGATTTTTAATTTGCATTTTCCTAATGATTAGTAACAGCGAACATTTTTTACTTACTTCGGTCTCTCATTATGTTGTCTTTGACAAGTATTTATTCATGTCTGTTGTTCATCTTTCAGGTGTACTGCTTTTGTACTGGGGAGGATTTTTGCTAAGATTTCTGGTGCACTGTGGTTATTAGCCACTGCATGTGCATGCTCTCTCTGTGCTTTCCGACTGTGTGTTTATGTAGCAGCTGTTAACTTGATGCAGTTCAATGTGATTGGTTTGGCTTTTCCTGTAAGTGCACTTGTTGCCACAACAAAAGTCATTTCCAAGACTAGCATCAAAGATCTCTTTCTCCATGTTTACTTCTTATGGTTTTTCAGTTTCAGGTTTTATGTTTAGGTGTTTCATTGCTTATACTAGATTTTTATAAATCAGTTGTAAAATAATTCAATTTATTTAACCTGCACATGGCTATCTAGCTACACTACAACCTTGGTTGAAGAGACCACATTTCTCCACTGTATGTTCTTGGTCCTTTGTCCAAAGAGAAACTTACCATAAATACATGGATCTGTATATGGATTCTCAAGCATTGATATCATTTTTGAGGATAATTGGAGTCAAGGGAGTGGAAAATGCAGGCTCTTCCATGTGTTATATTTGGCTCTTAAGTAGCTCATTAGTGATTTTAATTTTTTAAACGTATTCTTCTTGCTAAGCAGATGCACTATTCAATAATATGCCATGCAATCTTTCAGTTAAATAAAGTATATGCTAAAATGCAACTTTACTGCTTCTTATTATTTCACCATTATCTTGAGGACCATTTACTTGTTTTTCATCTGTGTCTTGGAAATGCAATGTAATGATTCATTACGACACATCCTTTCTGGGGATCACATTCACATCATGTTGAGAGCTTGAAATTGACATCAGTGGGAATACGAACACCCCAGACGTCAGCAACAGCAAGAGCCTCAAAGCAGAGCTCCTTCCACCCCATTGTCCAGAGGCTGCCCTTTCAATCTAATGTCTTTAACCAGTTCTCAGTCACTGATCTGATGTTGTTTTGGAAAGTTACTGGGATGTTTCAGAGGCTTAAGACCATTTTTATTCACACATGAACGCACACATACACACACAAACACAATTTTGGGAAGAATACCAACATTTTTCTTTTATATGCTTTATTATTAGCATTATGTAATGATATGGTTAGCCTAAGTTATTCTTCCATTTATTCAAGCAAATTAGTTTCATTTTTGTTTTGAAGCCATTTTTAAATGTACGAGAATAACATCAGAAAGCATTCATTATAATAACCTTTATCTTATCTATATAAATAGAATCTATTATTTATATATACAATTGAAAATCGTTAAATTTCTATCATAGGGGAATTTATGAGATGTAGGCCATCCTTATCAAATTGTTTTCACAGTTTCCTTCTCCTTCTTAGGCATATAGTACTTTTGGGTACTATATGATGAAAAATTTCCTTAAAAGGCAAAAACTTTTGGGTGCTAAAAAATATTAGCCTTACCATGGACATTGCCTACCTCAGCTCTTCATGGGAGGCACGCATACTACGGCATATTGACGCTTTCCTGAAATGATATTTCACTGTGCTATTTATAAATTCTACTATTACTAAGAATTAAATGCATATTTCCCTAAATTGATCCCCATAAGACTTTTCCATTAATATAAGTCAAGAGCATTTATTGTTCCCAGATGTTTCTTTCTTGATGAATGGAATGTTAAGCACTAGGCTGGTAACATACACTGTGAAAAGTAAAAGAATGACCTCTCTTGGAGATAAAAATTGTGTAAGATTCTGATGGTGTCAACCATTATGTTTGCTTACTTCTAATATTTCCTTGTTTCATTTCCTAACTTTTAGTACAAATCTGAATGTTTTTGGTTCCAGCATTTAAAAAACTTTGCAGGGTGATTTTAGGGGCCACTGGGTCATTCCTCTCTGTGGTTATCACTGCCAAGTGGAAAACATGGTCTTTTACACTGAGATGATAATCACAATCACTCCCCCAGTGCAAAGCAACCAACTGCTATATAACAAGACACTAAGGTGACAGCATAAGGCAGAGCCAAACTACAAAATCTGAGGCTCTGCACTTGATGATGGAGCTTGATTTAATCAATCACCAAGGATGTTTCGTGGCCCCCTCAAAAATCAACCTTGTCAGTTTTGGAAAAAAAAATATGATACCTCTGTTACGTTCAAGGGATCAGCCACCTGCGCTAAACAACTGATAATTTGCCGCGCACCGCGGCCCCCATCTGCACTCTATGCGCTAGAACCCAGTTTGCAAGCTTCGGGCAAGGGGCTGGAGGTTGAGAATACACACGCAGAGACAGACCGACACACAGACCTTCCAACACTGGAAAAATAATGTCCTTCTTTAATAGCACCATGGAGGCTTAAATACCCTGCAGTCAATGGCCAGCAGGTGAAAATCCCATCCTCTGAACCTCTAGGCTAGGCACAGCTTCTAGTAACTTCAATCAGAAGGCTCTAGACAGGGAAGAGCAGCTAAAGGTCAGGATTTAATTGGTCCCAACAATAAGGAAGGACTTTTTTTTTTGAGTGGGGTGGTGTATCATGGAAATACAAATTTGAGAAATCTTTAATTATTTTAACTTTCAAGGAGGGATGAATAGAACAACTTTTTTAATGAAATCAACAGTGTAAAAGAAATGAACTAGCTTAGCCAGTTTTAAGACAATAAGAGTAACTTTAATTTATTATGAATGTAGGTGAGCTGCATGCAGTCTGTACAGTAGATATCATAATTGCAGAAATGTGATCAACACTGCAAGCACTCATTTTCTTTGACTGCCCTTTTAGACTCTGGTTTTCATGTGATAAGAATCCCCCAGGTGGTTCTTATATCCCTGGAGAGCGAAGAGTTGTGGGAAATACTTCCACTAGAAACTTCAGAACTTTATTTGGGAAGATAAACCACTGGCCATTGTTAATTATGTACTAATTAGGTATAATGCAAGGTCTATCCTTATCTGAGATATAAGAGTAGGTTGATGGTAAAGATCTTCAAGCGCAAGTGGAAACTAATACGGAAGTTCACCACTAGTGTGCTGTTCTAATGCATAATTCATTGAGAGTGTAATTCGGTTAAATTTAAAGAGTATTGAAATCTTCCTCTGAGCTTGGAATGAATTGCATTTTAATAATAAAAACTGACCCATCAGGTATAATGCCAAAATAAGAGCTAACTGTGCATTGCGAATAATCAGGAATAATAAAGTAGAACTTTTATATTATTGACAAACTGCAAATTATCAAATATTTATTGATTAGCATGAAAATAAAGTAATCAGAAGAATGTCTGTTGAAGAATATGAATGTGTGGATTCAAATAAGAGTTTTGCTATTGAATTATACGTGTACATACTGTATGAGATGCAAGAAAGAATAATTGCCCTGAAGTCTTGGTAACAGCTCAGACTACTAGAGAAAAATTATTTCTTTGGGTGGCTTTGGCATCTGTGTGACCAGGAATATCAAAAATCACTAGACTAGCATGACTTCTGTGTGGCCTGGTTGTTGGTGAATATTTCCACTATGACAGTTTCTCCTCTGCTGACTCTGCCATCCTGGAATGACTCTGTTATTCTAGAAATATCTGGAAACCTAAATGCTAGGCTCTGACATATGTCCCAGAATTTATAGTGATAATGTAAAAAGATGAATTCTAAAAGTAGGTACATGCTCATAGACTACACATATACATAAGTGCTCAGAAAGGGAATGGGCTGTGGAGTTATTAGCCAGCCATAGGGATCATTTATTATACTTCATATTTAAAATAAAGCTTATTATGAAGGTAGCCATTGGATAGAAAAATTATTGTAATTAATTGTAATGTGTTTTATAATGTGTCTTCTGTTAATCCTTTAACCAGTTTCACTATCTTGTATGTTTTTAGGAATATTTTCAAAAAAAGAGTATTTTTTATGTATTTTTAGCTATGAAAAATGTTTCAGAGATAGATATTACAGAAGAAGGACAATGAAAAATTAAACACAGTTAATATATTTTTTATTCAAAAAGTTTGATTTTATAGACATCAAATTTATATGTAATGATTTATTTAAAATATGAAGCAATTCTTTCATTCCACCATAATTATTACATTTGTCTATGTCAGTATAGATCAATGTTCCAAGAGTTTGAGTATGATTCGCTCATTAGTAATTAACATTTTTCTCTGAGAAAAAAACTATAAAGTCCTTCTTTTAAAGTTCATTAACAAAATCTCAGCTCTTTTACAATTTGAATATAAAGTTTCATTTGTAATTCACTAATTTCCTTTTCTTTTGTAAGCTACTAAATGTATTAGAACCACATTTCCGAAGGACACTTAAAATGCCTTATTGATATTCATGACTTGTTTAAACAGACTTTAAAGGTAATATGAAAATAAAAGAATCCTTGCCAGAATACATCTGCTAAAATTAGCCAATCTTTCCCATTTTTCTCAACTAAGAAATCTTGAAATTTATATTCCATCCTCAAGGGCGGCGTGCAAAAAATCAAACCAGATCTTTTTCAAATATACTTTCTATTACATGCATTTAATTATTTGTGAGTGTGTGTGTTGTGTGTGTTCCTGTGTACCATGGCATGTGTGTGGAGATCAGGGCACAACCTCTGATATCTGATTCTCTTCTTTGGGCAGGTGTATCCCCAACCTGTCAGCTTGGTGGAAATGGACTTTCTTTGTTGAGCCTTCTCATGGACCTGCTGACATACAATTCTTTACTTTCACTCATTCTAAAACATCTTTTTAAATATAAGCAATATGAAAATATAATGCTAGGCTTCCAAGACTTTTAACTTGCACTTGCATTTGTTGCCTGGGTTACCAGATTAGCTGGTCTGAATAAATGGCTGACTCACATAAGGTCATATCACTGTGTACCAGTATATGGTCTGTTTTTGTTGTTTTTGTTTTGTGAATGTGTGTGTGTGTGTGTGTGTGTATGTGTGCATGCATGAATGTGTGTATATGTGTTTGTGTGTGTGTTTGTATGTATGTGTATATGTATGTATGCCCAGAAGTTGAAGTCACATGTCATCCTGATCTTTCCACCTTATTTACTAAGTAGGGCCTCTGACTGAACAGAGAGCTCTTTGACTCAGCTAGTTTGACTAGTTTGACTAGCCTATCTAGCCAGCTTGACTCTTATGATCATAATTTGGTGAAACAACTTCCTCAGAGGGTGCCTTTGCTGTTCTAAGCCTGACAAAAGTGTACTCATCATTTTTTTCAGACGCACACTAGCCTCCAGTCCTACCCTTTTGGGGAAGTGCTGTTTTCCCAGGCAGCCAAGCCAGAAGCTTCCCCATCCACTGCTGGAGTCTCCTCCTCCTTACTGACTCATCATCAAATTTCCACATTCTTCACCGGAAGAGCTCTTCTGCAATGCAAATTGAGTCAATTTTCTACTCTGTCTGTTAGTCATATTCTAAATTAAGCCACCATTACATCTACTTAGGGAACCTGCTAGTTTGTTCAGTAATCGGGCTCTCATCCGGTTTATACACTTCAGCTACTGCAATTTCTCTTCTCTGTGAAAAGAGACCAAACCAAACGGAAAACTAAAACACAAACAAAAAAGCAGATTTTCAGCATCAATGTCTTTATACTGGCAATTAAAACAAGAGCAACTATTTATGTTGATGTTCAGTATGCCACATCATTCGGGTCCAGTGACTCTGGCTTCTGTCACATTATTGAACTACAGGTCTGCTTTCCTTTAGATTTAGTTGTGATGACTTGGCCTTGTGATTACCTACTAAGTGGCCTTTCCTTTCTAAAGAAGCCTTTTCTCCAGGATTCACCCTTCCTAGTGCCTGGAGTGTGGTTCATGGTACCTTTCTTCCTTCCTTCCTTTCTTTCTTTCTCTCTCTCTCTCTCTCTCTCTCTCTCTCTCTCTCTCTCTCTCTCTCTCTTGTTGTCAGAAGCTACCTTGGGGTCATTTATGTTACCCTACTAGGGACAATTAGAAATAAAGAAAAATGATTTAATTTCAGAAAGATTTTTCTACATGATTGCGGGTTCTACATATAAGCTTAATGCGTTCTCTATTTCCTGTTTGCTTTACTACGAGAGAACCTTTGGACGCCTTGAGCCAAAGAACATGCAATAAAAATTGAAAACAGAGGCACTGCCAAAAACAGCACTTAGAATCTTTTATTTTTAAGACCTGAATGAGATCAAGCAGGGTAGGGGCCAGAATGGGTAGGGGCCCTAAAGTTCCACACCTAGCTGAGGAGCTATTGGCAACTGATGATTTCTCCAGGAGGGAGAATTAGCTTTCTTTAGGAGTGTGGCCCCTTAAGACGCTACCCATGATCCAGTAGATGGTTGTATAATCCAGGAGGGAGAATTAGCTTTCTTTAGGAGTGTGGCCCCTTAAGACACTACCCATGATCCAGTAGATGGTTGTATAACCCTGTTCAGATGGGAAGCAACCAAGTGAACTCAATGGGTTTAACAATGGACACATAAATAGCACTTGAAGTGCAGAGGGAAAAGTGGTAAGAGGAATAGGGAAGGATTTGGAAGGGAAGGAATAGGGTGCATTCGATTAAAATAGATGATTCATTAGCAAAGTCTCAAACAGTAAAGAATTAAAAAATGTAACATTGTGTTTTAAATGTAAACAAAATTCATACATGTGCATATCTAACTATTTAAATACAAACGTACAAATTTAGAAAGCAGTTTACATCCTGAAACGTGTGACGTCTGTCCTAAATGAGGTGATTTTGCTTGCATTGACATTGTCTTCTTACTGACCTTTCCAAACCCAGACTTTTACCTCCAGGTTCCATCTTTCTTCCTTCATAAAATCAACCATAGTCTTAGATCTTCTTTAAAATCTTATTCGCTGGTCCGTTTATTGCCTACATTGTTACATCTTGCCAACTAAACCTAGGACATTTTTTCCTGCTGTAGAGCATTCTAAACACAATTTTCAGGCCACCGTAGTTGTTTCATGCTTGAACGCCCCTTCATTTCTTGTACAGCCGCATGGGTCTATACTGAATGAAGTGGTAAAGTCAAAGTCTGCTTTTTTCTTTTCAGATCATAGGAAGGAGTCTCTCAGTTTTTCTTTATCCAATATATTAGTTGGTGATTTATTATAAAGGATCTATCTTCATTATCTTGAAGCACTTGCCTGTTAAAACCTAGTATAAGCATCTGTTTTCTGTTGTTGTGTTTGTTTGTTTTTATTATGGGAGGATGTAGAACTCGGTTGAAGAAGCCATCTGGTCCCTGTCTTTTCTTGGATAATTATTTTATTTTGCTTCAATCTTTTTATTTATTGATTTACAATCTCCTACATACATCTAGCGTACTGTGTTCTCACTCACTCACTGCCTTCGCCTGTCCACTTCCAATCCTGCTCCATGCTGTCTTCCAAGTGAGGGACTCTACTTTCATGTTCCTTTTTTGTTCTCTTTTGTGGCCTACTAAGTTGACTAAGAAAGCTTAGAAATGTACGAGATGGTATCCTCTGGTGTGTGAGCAACTGATCTCATTGCTTTTATAGTTTTGTTTATTGTTTTAAAGCTAAATTTTCACTTCATGTCAATGATTTTATAGACATAAAACATGGAAGACTATACAAAAATCACATGGAATGCTGAGATGACCTCAAAAAAGTTTAAGGATCCAAAATCAACAAAAATATTAGCATTGGTGTATTTCAGTAGTGAATTATCCAAAATGAAGATCAAGGAAGAAATTTCATTCATAAAACTATAAAACAGCTAGGAAAGAAATTTTGAAGAAACATACACAAGAATAAAAAAACTAGAAAAGTGGAAAGACATTCCATTTTATCAAATGGCTGTAGTGCTAGGTAAACTGTAGATATATTGAAATTCCTGTAAAAGTGCAAATGAAATTTCTGCAATAACTAGAAAAATACTAAAATTGATATATAATTGTAAAATATCCCACATCACAAAGATAACTGCTCAAAATAACAAGCTACGAGGCATATGTTACCTGACTTCAAAACATACTGCAAGGCTATGGCAATGCAGAATAATAGTTGATCTAAATGCAGATACATAGAAAACAAGAGAGAAAAGAAAAAAAGAAAAAGAAATGATGTTAAGTAAAAACCTTCAAATTCTACCACAGCATACATAACCAGTCACGACTGATCATTGTCCTCTGAAAAGACAGTCTTCTTAAAATGCTGGGGACAGTGTACACCCACCCACAAGAATGGAACCAGACACTTATATATCACCCTTGGAAAATTCTATCCAAATCTAAATTTGTGAGGTCTAAAATTCAAAATATCCACCAAAATCATAGAGGAAATTTTAAGGTCATTGGAATGGGATTTTTTATTTAGAAAACACCAAAAGCACAAACATACAGAGTAAATTAAATAAATAATATCATAACAAACCAAAAAGCTCTGTCAAAGCAAAAAATAGTCAGTGAAGTAAACGAACAACTACCTCATGGGAGAGGGCATTTGAAATCTGTCAGACAAGAGCATGATCTACAGAAAATAGAAGGAATTAGAGATACTTTATAACAAAACTACCAAATAACTATGACACGAGCATTAGAACTAAATAGACAGGTTGTAAAAGAAGACCACATTGTCATTTGATAGGGCATCTCTTGGGTATATTCCCAGGAGTGGTATTGCTGGGTCCAGGGGTAGGTTGATCCCGAATTTCCTGAGAAACCGAAACACTGA
>NC_022012.1:55332782-55358290 GCF_000317375.1 Microtus ochrogaster | reverse complement strand
GGAAACTTGTTTTTTTTTCCTTTTCTCAATAAAAAAAAAAAGAAGACCACATTGGCAACGGCCGTGAGATGTTTGCTAATACATCAATTAATCATTAGGCAAACTGTAATTGAAACCATAATGAGATTTTTCTCTCACTTTTGTATGAATAGTTATTATCCAGAAACTAAAGAAACAATGTATATACATGGAAAACAAGGAACCATTTCACATTTTTTTGATGAGGAATTAAATAAACACAACCATCAGAAGAAGCACCGTGGAGATTCTTCAAACAAAACAAATATATCCAAGTCATCTAGTAATGCCATTGTAAGGTGCATATAGCCAATGGCAATGAAATCAACACACTGAAGGAACATTGGCAGCTCTATGATCATTGCAGAATTAAACAGAAAAGAGAGTAACCTAAGTTAACAACAACTGATGGATGGATGAAAAACATGTGTTATGTACACATGTGGTATGTATAGAAAGAGAGAGGAATATGCATTATATGCATTATAAGCAAATACTTTATATGGATGAAAATGCATGATAAGATTAAGCAAAATAAATGCAGTCTATGAATACAGAAGGATTTGTGCTTGGCCTGTGTCTAAGGGTCTGAGACTAACCCCTAACATCAAATGCAAATAAATCAAACTGCCAACCATAACCAAGTGAAAATCGAAGAAAGTTCAGTGCTGCAGAATTCGAACATATAAACTCTCAGGCTATGTGTGCAGCTTGGAACAATAAAAACAGAAATAGGAATCTGATCATAATAAAATAGTTTTAAATATTTTATATCATAAAAGTTTTACTTTTGCAATGTAGTAGAAATTAAAACAGGTGATTATTATCACAATGTTTAAATTAGGAGCTTGACTGTTTTGGCTAGTGTGAGTTTTGATGACCTAAAGGCTAAGAAAATCCACAGAAGGCACAGCTGGAATAGATCCTGATATGCCTGCTCTTGCCTTGATGTATTAATGATCCACTTGTACATGAGAAATAACTTTGAGAGCACAGCGGGGTAGTGAATCATTCCCATCAGACAAGGGCTGAGGCAGGGAAGAAGGTAAAGAAAGGAGATGAGAGAAGAAGGGAGGAGAGAAGATATAGTCCCTGTTGAAGCTTCTAAGCTAACTTAATCCTGGGCTGAGACCCATGAAGTGCTCACACCTGAACACGACAGCCACCTTGCGAATGCTGTGGGTTCAAGTCACCTTCACATATATAGGAAGAGTCGGTGTAGCAGATTTGAAGTCCTGAGTCGGTGATGGAGATTAAGATATTCACTTTTGCTGGAGTTTTGACTGCTTTACTATTTTTATAATAAGGTAAAAGAAGAAAACACTTTGAAGTATTTGACAGAAACAGCTTTAGTGACATGAACATGGATGAGAAAGGAGAAGGCAGACTGAAGAGGCCTGAGTGTTCAACTCTTCCTCTACTGAAGTTTTTAAAGCAAAAAAAGAAATTCTTGTGTCTCACACCAAATACACCAGGTTAAGTGAGTCTGCCTCTTTTATGTTTTGCTTACCTCATTTTAAAACAAGAACAATGCAATGGGTTTTTGATCCTACTGCACGTACTGGCTTTGGGGGAACCTAGGCAGTTTGGATGTTCACCTTACTAAACCTGGATGGAGGTGGGCTGTCCTTGGACTTTCCACAGGTCAGGGAACCCTGATTGCTCTTCAAGCTGATGAGGGAGAGGGACTTGATCGGGGGAGGGGGAGGGAAATGGGAGGTGGTGGCGGGGAGGAGGCAGAAATCCTTAATAAATAAATAAATTAAAAAAAATTTTCTCTGTCCCTTCTTTATTGAGATATGAATGTTGGCTAATTTACCTTGTTAATTGACTATTGAAGAACAATTTGTTTTAGACAGCAAGTCACATCTGGTGTTTTAAAAAAATAAGCCATGAATTTATTCTATTAAGTTAGGAAACAGTTTTTCAACTACTATAGTCCAGCTCTCAGATTGATTTTATTTAATTACTAAGAATATTTATATATTATATTCATGTTTATCTTTTATATACCATAAGAATTCAGTATATATATATATATATATATATATATATATATATATATATTTCAAAGATTAAACTTGAATATGGAAAGGCGTGGAATCATTAAAAAGCTGAAGAACGTAGTGCCCTATGGAACAAGAAGTACCTGAGAACTTACCCCTCCCTTCAGCACAACTCTTCCAGATACTCACTTTTTATGTATTCTCCTTTCTTTCTTATTTTGTAGGATTTAATTTTCACTCTGGCATATCTGTGGTGTGATGACTTTTCTTTTATTTGTATATTGCTTAGGAGTGAGCAATTTTGTTAGCATCTTTCAACCCAGGTTAGTATCAGGGATATATATATATTTTAAGGCAGTTGGATGACTATCGTAGCTAGAAGCTAAGACCCTTTAGCTAAAGACACTACACACTTTGATTATAAGACAGAGAATCCACTCTGGAACCAACAGGAGAATTGCTCCTCTGCTGGTTCTCCTCTATAGTGCCAAAGGTGATATGTGGGCTGCTGGGAGAGAAAATGCCATCTACGGCTTTACCCAGTGCTAGATGCTGCATGCTATAATTCCAGCCTACCAGGGTAGATTAGCCCAGTGGTTCAATAGTGTCACGACTGTTATAACAATAACAAACTTCCTTCTGATTGTGTTTAGGGCTTGTTTCCCAGGAAGGAGTCATTCTTGTCACTGTAAATCTGATCAAAAGATGTTGGTTAAAAAGCTACTAATGTCTGTAGCGGCTACGGTTTCCTAAGTCCAATGACAAAAGCGGCATCTTCAGCAATAGTGTCATATCGGTAGGTTCTGGTGGGAAACTGAGAGCAATAGCAATAGCCTGCTTTGTTTAAGGGATCTCCAAGACACCCATCAACAACTTCAGGGAAGGTACCCACATTTGGCTGTGGCCCCTGGGAAGGGCAAATAAAATTAGACTATTCTATTTGAATACTTATCCAATAAATATGTCTAAATATATATTATCTCTATATGTGCAATGCACACATATATATTTAAGTATATTATTTGGAGATACACAAATTTTGCAAGGTATTAGGCTCCCATATGGCTCTTTCAAGTTAACCATTCCCTTCTCTTTTTCCCTATGTTCTTATTATTCTTTCATTTAAACCTCTCTCTGTTGTCTCCCTTTCCAAACTCATATTCTCTGTGCCAAACTTTGTCCTCTACCTTTAAATTTTTCTCCTTCCCTGAACAGTCCCTTTTAGCTTCCTTGCTTCGATAGGTACTTCTGTGTTTAACACAATCTTTTTTTTTAAAAAAAAATATCTTTTTTATAGCTAAAATAGTGTATTACAACTATATGTATTATCTTGATACTGTCTTAAAATCATTCAAAATGGTTAACAGTGCAAAATAACTGTTTTTAATTTCATCCTTGTCTCAAGCAAACATTCAAAATCCAGCAATGTTTTCAATAAGTGTTATAGCAGTGACAGACCCCATTGGATCCAATTTGAAATTTACATGCAAAACATTGTAGCCTTTATTTATATTTATTTATAACTATTATCATTCTATTATTTGTATTTATTTATATGTTTATTTATTTATAAAATACTAGCTTTCTTTTTACATATGATGTTTTAGTGCTTCTTACATCATATAGTGTTTTCCAACAAAATTTCTAAAACTCTGGTTCTGTTTCAACCCTTTTAAAGACTTATTTTTACTTTTCTTTATACATGTGTCTTTATGCCACATGCGGCTGGTAATCCTGGAGGCCAGAAGCAGACATTAGATCTCCTAGGGCTAATGTTACACGTGATTGTAACAAATACAGTGTGGGTCCTGGAAGTTAATGATGGATCCTCTCGAAGAGCTGCAAAAACTCTTAACCTTGAGGTACCCTCTTTTTTCAAACTCACAATTTGAGAACTGGCTTCCTATATTAACAATTGTATTTATTTGTATTTATCTTTTGGTGTGACCATAACATGGAGATTAAATGAATATTTTGTATTTGTGATTAATGATTTTCTTAAGTAGAAATTATGTATTTATAACTGTGCCCAGACTTGAGGACCATATTAAAATTGTGAGGGGTTCATATTTTTTTACATATACTTCTCACATTTTGTGTGTTGGACTGTATGAATTATTCCAGGGAGCAAAGAAGATTATAGGAGAGGACACTGAATATTTACCCCACACTAAAGATTGGAAGTTGCTCATGATGCTTATTTATTTTCTGTGATCATGTATATTCACTTTAATAGTATGATTAATTGACAAATGTCACACTTACTTGGGCGCTGAAGACCAAGGACAAGTGTCTTGTTATATTAAAACAGCCTACACTCTAAAAGAAGCAAAAATAATGTATTTGCCCAAAGTTGTTTCTATTAAGCAGAAGAGCTCAGCATCAAATGTAGTGAGATGTAGTCCTGAAAGGACAGCTGATGGTTCAGTTAAAATGGCTCAGCAAATGAAACAAGAATGCCCATTCCAAGGACACTGTCTGAAATTTTATAGCTGCTGTAGACAGTTATATAATGAAACACATACCTTTTGAGCAATTGGATTGGTTCACCGTTTCCTAAATTCAAAATATTTGGGGTGGTTTGTGCAGAATTCTAATGTTAAAATAAAATGCCTAATTTGCACAAAAGCCCCAGGAAATTTCCTGTTTTCCCCATTAGTTTTATGCCACTGGATGTTGTACTATTGCTAACAATTTGATGAGGGCGATGAAGGGAATTAGTCCTCCAGACTTTGAAGGCTCATGGAGCTACGCCCTTTTGGAAGCATTTGATTTTTGTCTGAGGAATGTCAAAGCTGGCAATTCTGGGACGGCAATTTGTTTCTCCATCTGCCCCATACATTTAGACTTCTGTGAAGAATGGAGATTTTACTGAGCAAGCAGTCTTTTCATTTTGTGTGTTGCCAATGTGATTTTTCCAAGAAGTCATCTTGTATGTTGGGCTTCTATGGTTGCCCATATAGAATGGTTAAGTCCTTTGACAAGTCTGAAATAGCAGAAAAATGACAGATGAACAAATACTAGCTCAAACGTGAAGTCTGTGCTAAGGTAGATTACACTGCTCTCTGGTGACAAGCACACTTTTCACACACAGGGATGTCATAAATGCATTTGTCCAGTCACAGAGTCCTACTGAGCATTGAGGAGCAGGAAAGCAAGAGTTGACAGGGCAACTGATATGGGTGAGCATGAGTGACCTCCACTAGAGCTGCTAGCTCTTCTGTGTTTAAAAGTTTGTTCTTTCAGTGTCTGCTGCCTTTTGAAATCTTGCATTGCATAATCTGATTTATCACTTGGCTGAGTAACGTAAATTCAAGTTGTTTCGTAATTTACTTTGAAATAGGAATAAGATTTGCAGCTATTAGGGGAATTCATTTGTCTAAGTCTTTGTCTCTTATGTTCAGAAAATTTATTAATGTAATATTGTAATCTGAAGCATTAATGTTGCATCATTTTCTCAATCAAGAAACAGTTAGAAGGAAGCTGTAGGGAAAATGAGAAGATTTTAGACAAAAGTAGGAAATCATTTCTAGTTTTCCTTAAAACACCGTAATCTCTCTTATTTGGTAATATTCTGATTCTATAGACCTCTGAGGAAGTTGTGTGTCTTTGGGTGAGTCATTTAAAACAATCCGCGTTGTCTCAAATTTTGTGAGGAGTGCCATTGTTTGCAGAATGCTCTTAAGGGAGGAAATCTATTCAAAGAAGTTGTAACAGCTCATGGTCTTCATGGAGAACTCATTGGAGTTATCGAGTGCTATGGCAACAAGGGAAGAAGTAGTGATCACAGGTCCATCCTATTTGAGACATGTTCAGGGCTTTCATTCTTATTGCATGCCATCTCTTACAGTCTGGAATGTCATTAAAGGCTTTCCATAAGCTAATATTAATAAACCCCTGGAGACCATTAAATGAAAACTAAGATTAACAAACTTTATCTTTTATCCAGACAGCGCCCCCACCCGACCTTTAGGTTAGTTGTGATGAGTGAGTACAGGGTGGGGAAGTGGGAAAGAAAGAGAGGCAGAATGCTTCATGTGCTGGGGAGAAAGGCAGATCTGAAGAGCAATGAGGAACAGGCTAATTTGGATGGCCTGATTGCCTCCTCTGGCCACCGTGATGCTCAGACCTGGGCTGTTGCCAAGAGCCATGTCTTGGTTCATGACCCTGATGCAGCAGTGGGGATCCGTGTTGATGTCTGTGACTCTTGTTGCCGCTGAGGGTTCTGCAGACATGTGGAGTCTGGGTTACCACAGGTGTTGTCTCCATATGGCAGCACAGGGACCATGACACCCAAAAGAGGGGCCAAGCTGATCCAAGAGGACTGTGCTGTCACCCAGGATCATGCTGCTGGGAGCCATGTCTGGGTCCATGGTCCTGCTGCAGACTGGCTCTGAATTGACCTCCATATTTCCTGTTGCTACCAAGGGCCCTCGCAGCGTCTTACATTCTGGGCCATCACCTGTGGCCATTTTAGTCTTTGATGGTTAAGCTGCTGCCAGGATAATACAGACCCGGGCGGCTTGTGTTGCCACATGGGACAATAATGTCATCAGAACCTGAACTGCAGCCAAGGGCCATATCTGAGTCTGAAACCCTGTCAGTGGGGTCTGTGTTGATGTCTGTTACCATTGAAGGCTAAGCTGACGGACGCCTGGTGTCTGGGCTGCCGTCTGGGTACATGTTGGTGTTCGAAGGCCATGCCACTACTGGGCTCTTGCCAATCTGGACAATTTACAATGCCAACTAGGACTGCAATGATGTCTGGGCCTGGGCTACTGCCAGAGACTATGTCTGGGTCTGTGTCCAATCACAGCGAGGGTCTGTGTGGATGTCTCTGGCCTGTGTTGCCACCAGGGGCCACCTAGGGCTATGTTAGTGTCCAAGACCTCTGTTGGTCCATATAAATCCAGGTGGCCTGCTCTGCCATCTGAGACATAGTGCCATGTAGGCCTGGGCTGCTGCCAGGGGCCATGTCTGGATTCTTGGCTCTGTTGTCACTGAAAGCAGTAAGGATAGGACTGCACAGGCCCCGACCCTCAGTGGCTGCATCACTGGGGAGAACTCCTGCTTCTCACCAAGTGCAGCACTTTGGAGATAGGGCCCTGCAACTTGTTTGGGTGGCACAATAGAGTTGCCCTTATTGGCAGGGGTGCAGGTGAGTCAGTCCTGAAGATGTAAGAGTCGGAGAACTAGGTCCATGGTCAGTCACACTGTGGCATAGGTAAGGAAAAAATACCCTCGTCACCCATCACCCCTCATCCATTACCACCTACCGTAGGCAAGGAAAGCTGGTCCCAGGGTCACGAGAGTGGGAGAGCTGACCCTGCCCCTCACCAGCTGCAGAACTCCAGAGAGTGGGCTCTGTATCTTGCCTGGACAGCACAATAGGGCTGACACTCTGATGCTGTTGACAGTGCACAGGTGTTCCCTGCCTCCACAAATGAATGTGGTAGCTTCGCCCTCTCCCCTCATCTGTCTGCCATAATGTGGATGGGGCGAGGGAGAGAAGACCTTCTCCCTCCCTTGCCACCTGTGGAAGGTGAGCTAGCTGGCCCCAAGTCTTGAGAGTGGGAGACATGAGACATGACACTGCCCCTCACTCTGGGCAGCACAGAGGAACCAACTATCTTGGGAAGGATGCAGGGGAGCTGACTCTAAGGGCATGAGAACTGGAGAGCTGACCCCACCCCATGCCCTTCTTCCCTTGCCCCTTGTTACCTGTGGCAATTCAGAGAGCTGGCCCCGGGGGTCACTAGATTGGGAGCGCTGTCCTTGCTCTACACTGGCTACAGCACATGGGAGAGCGGGCCTTCACTTCACCTTGGGAGCACACTAAAGATGACCCTGCTTGTGAGATGGCAGGTGAGAGGGTCCTGTGGACTTAAGAGCAGAAGAGTGGCCCCTTGCCCCCTCCCTCATGTGCCAAGTGTTGACATGGGTGAGGGAAATATGTCTTTCTCCCAAACCCCTTGCCACCTGTGGCCTCAGAGACATAAAAATGGGTGGGTTATTCCTGTCCCTCACCAACTGCATAAATCAGGAGAGCAGACCCTGCACCTCACTTGGGAGAAAGGGTAGAGTTTGCTTTAGTAGTGTGAGTGCAGATGAGCTGGACCTGAGGACTTGTGAGCAGGTGAGACCAGCTCTGCTCTTTGCTGCCTGATGCATTGGGTGAGCCAGCTAGTGAGTGCTGGAAAACTTACCTGGGCAACTAAAATGAGGGAAAGTTAGTGGGTTGAGCAACACAGCTATAACCCAGAGGCTCAGAACCAGGGCTATGAGTTATCCCTTCCCCAAATCCATCTCATCTATGAACTGTCGTAGTATGTTAAGGGGCCCGACCTGAAGATCCAAAGTTACAGGATGCCCATGACACTGGACAACATGATATCCAAGAGGAGTTCCGGTATTGGTAGGGAGCTCAGTATTGGTAGGGTAGCAGAAGCCAGAGGCCTCAAGCCAGACCAATGATTCATTGCAAGAAACACTTACAACTAAAGATGTATGGACTAAAGGGTATACTGTGGGATTCGCTGGGCCACACTATAGTTTCACACCAAGGTTTTTGCTGGTTTGTTTTGATTTTACTTTTAATTGTTCGGTTTTTTTTCAAAGGAGGTTGTGAGGGTAGAGGGTGAAAGAGGAGACGGGGAGATGAGTGGGATTGGGATGCATGACTAAAATCCACAAAGAATTTTTAAAAAAGTTTTAAAAAGACACTTTATCCAGAAATTTGTTTTCTTGTTTCTTTTCTATGGTGCTAGTATTTACAATTCTTTCTGTGGATTTAACACACGCACACATATGTATACATACATATACATATATACAAAGTTATAATTTATAGTATGATTTTAGAAAATTATGACTTATGTTCATCATAAATAATTAAGTATATTGATTAAATTCAGTTAATATAGGCCTAAGAATTAGGTAGTAATAGTTGCTACAACATTATTAAGATTAATATACTTTATTTTATATGTATGGGTGTTTTGCCTGAATGTATGTATATGCACAGTGTGCATGTCTAGTGCCTGTGGAGGTCAGGAGAGGGCATTGAATCTATGGGACTTGATTGTACATAGTTATGAACAACCATGTGGGTACTTAAATTCAAATATGGGTCTTCTGCAACAACAAGTTCTCTTAATCACTGAGACATCTCTCCAGCCACATGTTACAATGTTTTTTTTTTTTTTTTTTTTTTTTTTTTGGTTTTTCGAGACAGGGTTTCTCTGTGGTTTTGGAGCCTGTCCTGGAACTAGCTCTTGTAGACCAGGCTGGTCTCGAACTCACAGAGATCTGCCTGCCTCCACCTCCCGAGTGCTGGAATTAAAGGTGTGCGCCACCACTGCCCGGCATGTTACAATGTTTTTAAGCACCTCTCTATCTTCTAAGCTTGTTGAATCATGTTTCCTACAGCCATACTTCAAATCCTTGTATGAAGTCCTAAGCTAAGATGCTAATCTGCAGGGGTCATCTAATTGTTGTAGTTAGCTAATGAGTTCAGATGGAAATAATGGGGAACCCTAGTCAAATTTAAGTTGAGTTTCCATAATAAAAACAAATTTCAGCACAATCATGTACACACAGGGAGGATGACTTGAAGGCTCTGGGAGATATTATCTACACACAAAGACACAGTTTGGGATCTGATGTGGGATTCTCTTCTGTATACTGTGAATATGTTTCAATATCATTGGTTAATAAAAAAGCTGCTTGCTCATCTTCTCCCTCCTTCTGTTCCTCATTGGGACTTTGGGAGCTCAGTCCAGTGTTCCAGTGTGGGTCCATCGCCAGATGAAGGTTCTATGGTGATATGCAAAATATTCATCAGTAAGACTATAGGATAGAATCATTTCAGGTTCCCTATCTTCAGCTGCCCCAGGAACTAACTGGGGACCTCTCCTTAGGCACCTGGAAGCCCCTCTAGGTCCAAGTCTCTTCCCAACCCTACGATGGCTCCCTTAATTAAGATATGTGCTTCCCTGCTCCCCTATCCTACCTTCCTGTATCCCAATCATCCCGTTGCCCCAAGTTCTCCCCATCCAACTCTTCTCACTTTTTTCTCCGAGGGGTGCAACCACCCACGGAGACAGTGGGACTGATCTATTGGGAGCTCACCAATGCCAGCTGGATTGTGACTCGAAAAGCAGGGGATAAACCCGGACTCTCTGAATATGGCGGACAATGAGGGCTGCTGAGAAGCCAAGGACAATGGCACTGGGTTTTGATCCTACTTCTAGCTCTGGCTTTGTGGGGCCTAGCCAGTTTGGATGTTCACCTTCCTAGACCAGGATGGAGGGGGGAGGACTTCGGACTTTCCACAGGGCAGGGAACCCTGACTGCTCTTCAGACTCGAGAGGGAGGGGGAGAGGAGGGGGGGAGGTTAGGAGGGAGGGAAGTTAGGGGGGGGAAAGTGGGAGGAGTGGGAGGCTGGGAGGTGGCGGAAATTTTTTTTTTCTTTCTTAATAAAAAAAAAAAATAAAAAATAAAAAAGCTGCTTTGGGCCTATGGCAGCACAGAATAGTAAGGTGGGAACTCCAAGCAGAGATAGAAAAGAGAAGAAGCTAGAGTCAGAGAGACGCCATGTAGCTTATAAAGGAGACAGATGCCCCATAACCTCACCAGTAAACCATGAGCCTCATGGTAAAACACAAAATAATAGGACTGGTTAACTTAAGATGTAAGAGTTAGTTAGGAAGAAGCCTAAGCTATTGACCAAGCAGTGTTGAAATTAATATAGTTTCTGGGTAATTTTTCTGGGTCCCAGCGGCCAGGAAATGAACAAGTAGCCTCTGCCTACAGGGATCTACTCAGAAGGAAAAGACTATTCAGAATCTTGATCTTGTACTACCAGCCTCTAGAACTGTAGGGCAATCAAACCACACTGTGCAAACAAGCCATTTAGTGATCAAAATCAGTTCTAAAGACTGGACACAGGCTAGTTCATGTTTCAACCTCATAGATATTTCAGCCTAATGAAATTAGTATTCACTAATCTTTCTAGTAATTTAGGAAGAAAAAGTGCAGCACCAGGTACAATGCAGTGTTCTATTTTGACTTGTATTTTGAACATACAAGAAGTTTCCCAAACAGATAATACTAAAATGTATATCTTATAAGAAAAGTTAAATGATTTGAATAGTGAAAGTATAATTTTTACAGGAAGAGTTTCTTGTCTCTAGCTGCTTAAGGCATACTTGGCAAACCAGTCTATGTAATTCTATCCATAAAGTTTTCATGTGAAGATATGCATATCTTTCAGCTCCTGGAGCACATGTAAAATACTCATCCATAAAAGTTGGAAATATGATCTGTAACATGACCTTTGTAAAATGAATGGATAGTCACACAATTTTGTTTGGTAAGTATGCAAACTAAAACCAGAAGGAGGAAGGATATTGTGATGGAAATGTTTCTTCTTGGCTATATAATAATAGTTATGATCTTTACAATTTATAATTTAATATCTTTATGCACACCATAGACTAATTATTTCATGCTTTTATAGTAGTTACTCATGCTAAGCAGAAATGACTTAATTTGTGAAAACAAATTAGATTACCACATTAAAATTTTATTAAATCCTTTAGTTATTCTCCCAACAAAGCCAAAAAAATCTTATTTCAAAAATTTAGATACTAAACCTTTACACCTGAACTTTCAGCATAAACAAAATTCTCGTTTTAGTTTGCTTTTTCTTTCTCACTTCCACTTTCTCCCAGTTACATTGCTGCAGTGGATTTTTGATGTCATGTAATATCCTCATGGGAGCAATTGAGTAAGCATCTAATGGGGAGGAGAATGTGTGCACTCTAAATCAAGGTCCTTTATTATACCCAGGAGATACTACTGAAATGTCTGCAAGGCCAGAGTACACAAAGCAGGGATCAAGCGCGAGAGCAGACCTTGAAGCATTGGTGTTGCGGTTCCCAGTTTGCATCTCTTATTTTCTTTTGGAGAAGGGACATTAATTTCCCCAGTTTTGTGACCTCAGGTAGAATTCCATGAATACAAAATTTATTCCATTTATATTTCACACAGCTGTAAAACAGAAGCTGGATGATACTTACCATGCCTGACAGCCGGACCAGCAACCTTTGTCATTTGCCACCAGTCCGTTAATGTAGTCAGTGCTATGTTCTAAAAACAGTTACTTCTTCATTCTAGCTGTTAATTAGCAGTCACATCTTATTTAATTTATGATATCTTAGTTGACTTTTGACATCAAAAATAAAATTGATTCTATCATGTTTCTTTAATGTGTTGGAGCTTTGATGAGTGAATTAACAATGTTTTAAATTAACAGTGTTAGATTTTCTGCTTTGCTGTTCAGATTGTGAGAAATACTTAGGCATGAAGATTGTCCAAGAGGTTGACTAGGGGCCAGTTCAATCTATATAATTACAATTCTACTTTTATTCACGATTGTTAAGCTTTCAGGGAAGATTGATTTTTAGAAGCCCATTCTATCTCATCATCAGAGAAATCATAGCCATTATAGATACTTTCTATCATAATTCTTTTCTTTTAAAATTACAGAAAACCCCCCAAAAATGTGAAACCTGGAGAACTGTTCACAGTGTCAAAGTTTTAGGCAGTGGAAGCTGGTTTTGAACTGCAATATCATTTTCCTCCAGATGGTTACCCGAGGTATGGTTCTTCTGATATTAAATTTGTTCTGTTGAGTCCCTCTCACTCCACTGTGCTCATGGACAAAAATTTTCTGAATCCATCCATGCAGTGATGCTCACCCACACTGATCTTACCATTTCATCACTGTAATCACTACAGCAATAAACATGAACATACAGTCATCCCCACAGTGAACTGATTTGTGTTTTTTGGGCTTACACACCTAAGAGTGGTGTGGTTTGAGTGAATGAACACAATGAAAGTAGCCTCTATGATGTAGTGAATAGCAGAGAAAATACTACAGCAAAACTCCTTACTGGTTAAGAGCCATATAAATGATTGAGACTATAAAGTAAATAAATATGTATCGATTCTGAGTAATTATTTACCCGATGCAGTGATTAGGTTTTGACAATGCTTCAACCATAGAAAGAAACCTGCTTCTATTAGCCTAGGCAATTTCTTCATCAATCCTCTTCTGAGTAGCTTTTAAGGCTTGATTATTCTCAAACTAAATGGTTTCAAAGTGTGACGATAAGGATATAGCCTTATATGTAACATGGAAAATCTTACTGCAATTTTCAGAGCTCAGGATAAATTTGTTCTTGTAAAAAAAAATGACAAGGCTCCTTAGGAAAGCCAAGAAACTGAAGTTTTATAATTTGTTTACAATTATATTAATAATAAAATCTAATGGAATAATTCTAATAATAAGAGTTGACCACTTTTAACTTCAAATTTGTCATAATAAGAATTAATGACAGTTTTCCTTTTGGTAGTGAGAAAGGGATAGGCCATGGATTTACCTTCTATTCTGAATAATTTTTCAAACATGTCTCTGTAACTCAGGTCAAAGTACATAGAAAATTCCAACCCCAAGTTCACAGTGTGGGAATGAATTACACAGCAATTATTTGGAGATTCTAACATTAGATAGGTGAGTTCAAAGCTCACACATGCTATTTAACCAGCATGGTATCTTTGGTAAAATTGCTTAACTTTTCAGAGAACCTTATTACCTATAAATCAGAACTATAAGCGAGGCACAGTTATGCACTTACATAGTCCCAGTGCTTGAGAGAATGAAACAGGAGGATTGTGAAGGGATTCTGGGCATTGTAGTAAGAATCTACATGTCCTCGTTCCCATACAAGATAAATATAATAACTTTATGGGGTAAATATTTTTGTAAAAATAAATGTCCTGACAATACTTAGGTATCTCATACATTATGATGCCACTCAGAGCAGATATGCATAAAACGTGGTTGAGCTAGCATCACACAATTTCTTTGATTTTTCTAATACTTGTAATTTGCTTTCATTTCTGATATTTATTTTGAGTTACTTCTTAGCTAGAGATTATATTTCAAGGGTGAATATCTAAGTTTTATGATGTGATTTATTGATAAGCTTAACCATCCTTCGATGAATTTCTTTGCATCTTAAAAAAAATTGCTTTTCCCTACAGTGTTGATTCATTCTTAAGTTTTCTTCTCTGAAGTGTTGATATATTATTGAGTTCTCTTCTGTTCTGGTAAATTATTTGTCTCTCTTAGAACTGATTTATATTGAGCTGCTTTCAGATGAGGTAATTTGGTGTCTTTCTTGAGTTTGTTTTAATTATTTTCGGTGCTACTATATGAATTTTAGGATTAGTATATTGATTTATACTAAACATGACCTGGATTTTGATTGTTTGTATTGAATTTGAGACCAATTTGAGTGAAACTGACACCCAAAAACTGTCAACTCTTCTACGTTATGCTCTTTTTTTTTTTTCAGTTCACTATCTGATTCCTCTAAACAACGATTTTGAAATTTTGCTGCATGTGTCTTAAGAGGTGTATGTCAGGGTAATCCCTTGACATTTAATATTTATTTTATATTTTATTTTTTTTGAAAATAGAGTTTTAAAAACAATGCATTCTGATTAAATTTCCATCCCCAGTTCTTCCCAATACCCCATAACCCCTCTCCATCTGAATCCACACCTTATCTGTATCTCCTTAGAAAATAAACAGGCAAAAATCTGTTATTTCCCTTCCCTAGAGAGAGCCATGCATCCTCCAGTGATCCCTCCTTGTTTCTTAGCCTCTCTGAGTCTGAGGATTATAGCATGGATATCCTTTCTTTAACAGCTAATATCCACTTGCAAGTGAGTTCATACCATGTTTGTCTTTCTGGGTCTGGGTTGCCTCAGTCAGGATGATTTTTTTTCTAATGCAGAGACCAACAGGTAAACATTAGGTAGAACTTGGAGAACCCCAGAGAAGAGAGAGTAAGGATTGTAGGAGCCAGGGACATCATGAAGACAAAGCCCACAGAGTAACAACTAAGCAGGGCTTACAGGGGCTCATAGGATTTAAACAACAATCACGAAGCCTGTATGGATCTGAGCTAGGTCCTCTGCATGTATGTTATTATTATATAGCTTGGTGTTCTTGTGGGACTCCTAACAGTGGAGGTAGGGGTATCTCTGACTCTTTTGTCTGTTCTTAGGCACCCTTTCCTCCTATTGGGTTGTGTCATTCAGTCTTGATATAAGAGTTTATGCATAGTCTTATAACTTGTTATAACTTCTTATAACTTTTTATTCCATGCTCAGTTACTATTCCTCCAAGGCCTGCTCTTTTTTTAAAGGAGAACAGGGGAGGAGAGGATCTAGAAGAGAAGGGAGGTGTGGGGAAACTAGAAGGAATGGAGGGAGGAAAAACTGTGATCAGGATGGATGTATCAGAAAAGAGTAATTTTTTAAAAAAGAAAATATTCTGCATTTTTTGTGACAGTTGTGTAGCTTGGTCTTTTAATGGAACTCCTAACAGCTGGAACAGGAGCAGTCTCCAACTCTTTTTCTGATTTTTGGGACCATACTCCTTGTAATAGGTTGCTTTGCCTAGCCTTAATACAAACAGAGGTTCACAGTCTTACAGCATCTTGATATATCACGTTTTGTTGATATGATAGGAAGACTGCACTTTTCTGAATAGAAACAAAAGATGAGTGGATGGGGTGGGGAGAGGAAGAGGGTAGCTAATGAGGAGAGGAAATAGGAGGAAAAGAGGGAGGGAAAACTGTAGCTGGGATGTAAAATAAATAAAAATTTATTTATTTATTTATTTATATTTATTTATTTATCTATTTATTTATTTTTTTAAATTTATTTATTTATTGAGGATTTCTGCCTCCTCCCCGCCACCGCCTCCCATTTCCCTCCCCCTCCCCCGATTAAGTCCCTCTCCCTCATCAGCTTGAAGAGCCATCAGGGTTCCCTGACCTGTGGGAAGTCCAAGGACTGCCCACCTCCATCCAGGTTTAGTAAGTTGAGCATCCAAACCGCCCAGCCCCCCCCCCCCCAAAGCCAGCACGTGCAGTAGAGGACTATAGAGAACTCAAGAACAAGGGCAATGGGTTTTTGATCCTAAAAATTTATTTTTAAAGAGAAAAAGAAACAAACAGGCACCTAAGGGATAATAATAAAATAGAATAAGATAAAACAAAAACAAACAAGTTGAAATGTGCAAAAGAGCAAAGAGAAGAAAAAGAGTCAAGGAAAAACATATAGAGGCAGAGACACACATGTCCACACACAGAAGAGTCCCATGAAAACACAAATGGGAAGCTGTAATTTATGGGCAAAGGACCTGTAAGGCAAAACAAAAAATACTTCTAGCACAACATTATGAAACAATTAACCACAAGGATGCCATTGGTTATTTTTTAGTGTGGATCATCTACTACTTAATATGGGACCTACTCATTAGAGTCCTTTGTTTCCCCAGAGAAATTCCATTGAAGAAAACTAAGTTTCCATATGCAAGTGGTCATCAATTGGAGAATAGCTTCTAGGTTAGAAATGGGGGCTTGTGTCCACTTCTCCTCTAAACTCTAGGAGCCCTTTTGGTGAAGAACCATTTTCTGTGTGTACTGTCACAGTGTCTGTGAATTCATACATGTTTTAATTGTGCTGTGTTTCCAAAGTCTTTATTTCTTAGGGCTTTCCATACCCTCTGACTCTTACACTACTTCTGCCTTTTCTTTTTTCCCCCAGTTTTTGTGGTCTTATTTAAACACAAATAAAACATGCACAAAAGCCATCTAGTCATTTTCTTTGCTGTGTAGCCTGACGTTGGGATTGGTGACGCTGATGGACAGCTATGCTGCTCTTTCTACAATGGCTTTTCAGTTCTGGGAGGAAACATTGTGAGCAATCTCACACAGTAAGATTTGTTGCACACATTGTGGGCCAGAAAATTCTGGAAGCCTCTAGGCAACATGTGCTTGGATTTCTTGTTGCTCCCATAATCAATGTTGGGCATTAGGATCTGGCCAGTGAATCTTCTCCGCACTGTGTTGTCAATACCTCTAGGTTTCTGCCACTGTTGCTTAATTTTGACATATGGGTCTGACTGGTGCCAGTATCAATGAACCAAGATAAATACTAATGCAAATCTCTATAGCATACCCCTTTTAAATGTAAACAAAGATTTATAAACAATTTGTAGAGAGCCACCAATAGTCTTGACAACAGCCTGGATTGGTTGGAAATTTTCCATGTTAACCATTTGGATGATTAAATGTTACCCATTCCCAGTGTTGAAAGCTTCATTTGGTTATGAAAGATTTCCAATTGTGGCTTTGTCTCCATTGTTATTTTATGATTTCATTTAGATAAACTTCATGTAAGTATATACTCTAGGAAGCTTCTACTGTATTTGATTCCTTGCTCTGTAAGTTGGCAAAGCATACAGTCTTTGAACACGGGGTGTAAGATTTACGGCTTTCTGACATGTGCCCGCTACAAAATTAAAAATGATCCATTCGCAACTTTATCTTTTAAAACTAGGAAAGGTATTTTGTAGTCTTCTTCACACTAATATGTCATTTCATGAACTTAAGATTATCTTCTCCCTGGTCTTGTTCTCTTCCTCTTCCTCCTCTTTCTTTCTCTTCTACCTCTTTTCCTCTGCCTCCTTCTTTTTTGTGTTTGGTAAGTATACTAATCTATCAGTTCAGTATACTATTAATAAGAAGTCATGTTTACCTTCATTAAAATCACAGAGTGGGTCCTGACCAACATTTTTCTAAAAACATTGAGCATATAAAATAGGAGAAAATGTAGAGATTTTCTATTCTTATGGCCCACAGATACATTTTCAAGGAGCTTTAAAAATATAAGTGCCACCAAGCAGTGGTGGCACACACCTTTAATCCCAGTACTTGAAAGGCAGAGGCAGGCAGATCTCTGTGAATTTGAGGCTAGCATGGTCTATAAGAGCTAGTTCCAGGACAGGCTACAAAACCTTGTCTCAAAAACCATATATATACATGTGTGTGTAATGTATGTATGTATGTATGTATGTATGTATGTATTATATATGTGTGTCATAGCTTGAGCTCAGTATAATACAATCAAAATAGGTGAAGGCTAGATTTAGACATGGTGTGTTTTTAACACTTTCCAAACCATTCCAAATTCTGAGTTATTTATGAACTTCTTGGTTATGAATAATAGATTTGATCCAATGTCTGTTGTGTGTCATCTTTGACTGTCCTTATGTTTATGATTCAGTAATGATAAATCCATGGATTTAGATATGGTTTAAATTTGAAGTCTTTGCCTGCATTTCAACTTCTTTTTCTCTTTGTTTTTAAGTTCTTCTAGGCCTTAAATTATAGACACATGAAATTTTTATTTTTCCCATACCTCATTAGTTCTTACTCTTCCTATCTCTAGATTTCATTCTAAGTAGTTTCTGCAGTTCTATGTTTCAGTTTTCTAATCTTTCTTCTTCAACTACTGATCCGACTCGTGCATTTTTCATTTTATATATTATAGTTTTCAGTTCTAGAATTTTAATTTCAATATTTATTTTCAAATGTCTATAAATTTTAAAACCTATGTTTCTATGCATGAATAGCTGCTTCAATAGCCTTATCTATCTGTGTTGACTTAAATTGTACATACCTATTGTGAGTCATGTTTTCCTGTTTTCTTTTAATTCATGGTAATAATTTTTATTGAAAATAAGCTGTGAATTTTGCTTGGGTGTTGAATATTTATGTACTGTCATGACTGTCCTTGAGCATTATTTCTGGCCTGATGTATGTTATCACATATACCACATCTCACATACTTATTTAGTTCAGCTTGTTTTATTTTAGACAACCTTGTCTCTCAAACTGCCTCATGGGCAGTTGTTGAAGCTGAAGAAGACATCTCACATAGCAAATCAGTTGCAGTCTTTATATTACTGAACAGAATAAAAGCACATATTAAATCACACACAGAAAAATATAGGAGATTTTATATATTGAAAACTGGAGAGAAAATAGATTTCTTCTTAGAAACCTTGAATATAATTGTTTTATATTCTTGTTTCCTATTTTTGGCATAAAGGAAATAAGGGTGGAGCAAATGGGAGTTGAGCAACAGTGTAATGATGAAAATCATAATATATTTAGTCTGTTTTTCTCCTTTGTCTGGTTTTCATGCTAATCCACTTGGTGCAGGGAAGCATTTATGCTCTTTTAAAGTTCTCTGTGTGGATGTGATTGATGGTATGTGGATATACTAAGTACCAGCTAATGTGGGTGAAATAGACATTTGAAGCTGTGATCAATTTTCAGGGTTGATTTTTGGATTTAGATTAAAATATTTTATATTGCAAAGTGCATTACCTATTAGAAAGACCAGTATGTCTCAAACAGAAATGTGGGTCCACTCACTGTTTCTTGGTGGAATTAAAAGTAGCTGGCTGACTATCTGACACTGGGAGAAGATTACCGTAAATGACTTTGTGATGATATGGTAAATAAGTTGTCCTGTAGGAACAATGGAGAAATAAAATCACCAGAACACTGGAAAAATAAAAGTGCATTTTAAATTCACATTTTTCTAGTGTAAGAACCAAGTTGGTCAAAAATAATCATGCTTGTTGTGTGGTAGAGTGTTAGAATTCACTTTTCATCCTATAAAATGTAACTTATCAATTGATTTTTGTTCTGAGTAACCGAGTTCTATGAAATGGTGTTCATGAATACTTAGAATTCCCTTTGTTAGTTTTGTTATTTGTATTTTTCGTCATAATATTTGAACTCAGTTTAATTTGCTTGCCTAAGTCAAAATGGACCTTTGATTCCTAAACTTAACATTTGAGAATTTCATGAAGGCACACTGTGACATGTCACCTCTGATGCTGGACCGTACGGGACAGCCTGCTGTGGGTACTGCAATCCAAGTTTATCCCCTCCTGCTGAATCTGTGTTTTGAATTATTTTTCCTGTCAATGTGTTAGTTCTTTTTTTCCAAGTTGAACCTTACTTTATTTTCTTTACTAGGGCCCATTCTGCTACTCCAGCATTTCCCACTTCAGTATCATCTGCAGAATGCATTAAGACCCTGTTTACTCCTTTGCTGAGGTCTCTGAGACACAGAGCCTCATAGACCTGGGGTCAGTCTATGCATTTGCTTTTCTTCTTGCACCATTCACTGCACTGGCTCATATAGAACTCTGTTCCACCTACTAGAGGATTTCCCTAGGTGAGGAGTTTCTTATTAATTTCCTTAAGCAAAAACAGAAGTAGAAAATAGAAAATATGGTAATAATAATGAATTTCCTCTTTCTAAGTTGGAGTAAAACAATCTGTAAACATCTATAAATTATCTCCCAGTGTGTGTTCAGAAATGGGCTAAGCAAAATGTGGGAAAAAATAGAAGGAAATCTTTGGTGCCTTCCCTTGAGTACCCTACAATCTAAATAAGAGGGAACATTTCTCTCTCTCTCTCTCTCTCTCTCTCTCTCTCTCTCTCTCTCTTTTTCTCTTTCTCTTTCTCTCTTTCTGTGTGTACACACACACACACACACACACACACACACACACATAGAGTATATATATTATGTATAGAGATGGAGATCCTAGAAGATATACAACCAGCTGAGACTCTGTTCACACAGACAAACACTCATACACACACACACACACACACACACACACACACACACACACACACATTGTATATAGTAATGGAGATCCTGGAAGATATACAACCAGCTGAGATTCTGTGTGTGGGAGAGGGGACTTATGTGTTAGCAGACCAGCTTAAGGAATCCTGAGGTCTATATGAGCTTAAGTTAATCCTAAGGTCATTAACAAAACCACATAACATATGACCTGAGGTTATAACCACAACTATTCAGTGGTTTTCCAATGACTTTACACACACACACACACACACACACACACACACACACACACACACAATAGACGTTTTAAAATTCAAAGCAATGGTATATGAGATCATGTAAGAGAAAACTATCTACCTTGTATTCCATTACTGAATTACTGACCAATGCTAAAGATGAGTTTACACACTAAATCTCAGTTTGTTTAAAAGCAACAAGTCCTGATCTCAGTGCAGCTGTGCAGGTGGTACAGAGTCCCAGTCCTGCATATTCAGGGCTGCCTCTGCAGAAATAAGGAAACATGTAGGAGCCTACCACATTTGAATCTTCAAATGTTAAGGCTTTATTTTCTGAAAAATTTTCTTGGAGGTTCAGGTTTCAGATTTTCTTGGATATCAGAAATGAGGAGTAATTACAGACAAATACAACAAGTTCATTAAATTACATAAACTATAAAATGCTTTCTCAAACCCAATGCCAGGGTCAAAATACACTTTTTCTCTTAAAATATAGCCTCTTTCTCAGGTAATCAACATTTTCCCTTGATGAGAGTAAATTTAACCTTTTCAATGATATCAATCAATTACTCTAGTGAATTCCAGGCTTTTACATTCCCAAACAAATGCTTTTCCAATTAAAGTTGGTTCATGAAGTATTTTTTTGCCAGCCAAATCTGATGACCTCTCTGCTCTCTAAATTTCATACCACAGATTTTGGAAACAGAATGAAAAGTACATCCTGCTTTCCAGCAGGCAAAAGTAGCAAGGAGCTTTACTTGTGGCTGATAAAGAACATGTTGGTTAATTAGAAAATGACCATTTGAGACTGTAACACATGAAGTCATTTCTGGACCTACATTGGGTATATGACTGGCTTTTATTATTATATGGAAAATTGAGGCCACATTCATCAAGCTTCTGAACAACAGCTCTCCATTGCTAGAGATGTTTGCTTAACCTCTTTCCTTCTTTGGTGAGTTGAACTGCTTGCTTCCCATTCCTAGTAAAAACGACTATTGGAAAAGAATGGAGAAAAAATTTAATGAATAATTTCAGAAGTAAAGGTAGGCTTATTTTATTTGATAATACAGTAACAGGGCTGTAAGAGATTACTGTGAACAGTCATGTACAAAAATTGGATAATCTAAAAGGAAGAAAGAAATTCCTAGACATAGATAACTACTAAGACTGAATCATAATCAGGATGTCTTAAACAGATTGAAAGTTTTCCATCAAAGAAAAGCACATGAGCTTAAATTGAGAGAAAAATTTAAGTATTTCCACTAAAACCTAAGTATTTCCACTAAAGCCTGGAATAAGACAAGTTGTTCATTCTCTCCATATTCATTCAATTTAGTACTTAAAGTCTTAGCTAGACCTATAGGCAAATTAGAGATTGAAGAGATATAAATTTTGAATGAGTTTTCTGTTGTGCAGGGTTTTCTATTCTGCCCAGTCCTTGTTCTGCCCGGTTGCCACAGTCATTAAGTCCCAAAGAAATCACACAGAGAGTCTACATTAACTATAAATTAATTGTCCCATTAGCTCAGGCTTCTTATTAACTCTTATAACTTATATTAGCCCATTATTCTTGTCTATGTTAGCCACATGGCTCAGTATCTTTTTCAGCAGGGCAATCACATCTTCTTTTTTCTGTGGCTGGACAGGATTGCAGAGGAGTGGGCTTCCATCTTCCCAGAACTCTCCTGTTCTCATTGCCCTGCATTTACTTCATGTCTGGTTTCCTACCTATACTTCCTGCCTGGATACTGGCCAATCAGTGTTTATTTAAAACATAATTGACAGAATACAGACCATTCTTCCACACTACTTCCCCCGACCCTTTTTTTAAACAAAGGAAAATATACTTAGTTCATTTTCTGGGGTGGGTGTAGTATTCCAGGCTACTTCCGGCTGGTTGGGGGCACTGATAATCTTATGGGGACCTAAAGAAAATTTAGAATTATGATCAAGTTCTGACTGGAGTATCCTATGTGTATTCATCATCTCAGGCACCAGTCTTAAACCTGTTCTACATGTAGAACTCTGACATCTGGGCCATCTGTTCCTACTGGAAATTTCTCAGGTGGTCTTTCTTGATCAAACATGATTTTTCTTAACTCAGAATGAATCCACAGATTCTCATTTCTTGTGAAAACAAAAGCAAAATCTCTTTTCCAAAGTAAGATATATTTTGACTTCAATTTTGGTGTCAAGGTATTTAAAATATCTATCTTGAATTACTTCATCAGCATTTATAAATAAATATCTTTTAGCAGCTGTTGCTCTTTCTTCAGCATTTAAACAGTTCAAAGAGAACATAATAACATACAGTGTTGAGACTCCCTATGTATTTTTCATCTTTACATGGCTCTTTTTTAACCTCTATTTCTTTTTCTTTTCTTTTTTTGCTTTTTGAGGCAGAATTTCTCTGTGTATCTTTGTCCTGGAATTTACTCTGTATATCAGGTTGTCCTTGAACTCACAGAGATCAGCCTTCCTCTGCCTCCCAAGTGCTGGGATTAAAGGTATGTGCCACCACACCTTGAATTCACAGAGATCTGTCTGCCTCTGTCTTCTAAGCATTGGGATTAAAGGTGTCTGCCACCATATCTTGAACTCTCAGAGGTCCATTTACCTCTGCCTCCTAAGTGTTGGGATTAAAGATGTGTACCACCAAACCCAACTACTCTCTTTCTTGTTTATTTTAAGGACTTTAACCTCTTTCTTTACTCCCCAAGCTTACATATATTTTTAACAAAATGTAAACCATTTAGAGGTTTTCTTCACCTTTGAATCTCTCTTTACTGTATCTCTCTTTCTTTTTCTGATGACACGAGCCTTTAATTTGCTAAGCAATATGGAGAGGATTAAAGCCAAGGCTTTGACAGCTGGATCCATCCTATTCCTTAGCTTTCTCAGATTCTAGGTTCATGGCAGAGGTACCTGCTGGAGCCATGTTTATTGCCACAACTCTATGGTGATGTGGGAGTGTCATATATCAATCTGTTGATTTCATTGGTTAAGCAATAAAGAAACTGCTTGGCCCTCATAGGTTAAAACATAGGTGGGAGGAGTAAATAGAACAGAAGGCTGGGAGAAAGAAGCTGAGTCAGGGAGTCACCATGGTTCTCCCACTCCAGGCAGATGAAGGCCAAGATCTTTCCTGGTAAGCCAGCTCGTGGGCTACACAGATTAATAGAAATGGGTTAGGTCAATATGTAAGAGCTAGCCAATAAAAGGCTGGAACTAATGGGGCCAGGCAGTGTTTAAAAGAATACAGTTTCTGTGTAATTATTTCCGGGCATAAGCTAGCCATGTGGGTGGCCCGGTGCCGGGGACACAGCCCTGCTGCTCCTATTACAACACTATGGCATTTCCAGGTCCCTGCCAGCAAGCAAGCTGCAGCAGTTTGCTCACAAACCACACTCAAATGCCCTGTAGCTGGAACTTCTGCCTGAAAGAGTCAGAGTTTGTGCTGGAAGGATGGCACAGAAAGCTGGCATTTAAAATGGCACAGTATTTTTTTCCTGCTATGGCTGAAAACCAAAGAGCATGTGGTCAGCCTTTCATCAACACCATTTAAGTGTTTCATGGCAGGACCTCTTAAAAGAGCTGTAAGGTTTCATAGCTAAAGCTGAGTTAGGAAGTCCCTCTAAAATGACAGTGCTTGCCTCTAGCAAGCAGAGCCCACCTGAGAAAATGCTGCTATCAATAAACTATGCTTTTTGTTTCCACAGAAAATGAGAGACTATGGATTCATTCTGAGTTAAGAAAAATCAGGTTTGATCAGGGAAGACCACCTGAGAAATCTCCAATTGGAGCAGATGACCCAGATGTCTGAATTCTACATCCAGAACAGATTCAAGATGCTGCCTAAGATGATCAAGCCTCTAATCATAATTCTAAATTTTCTTTTGGTCCCCATAATATTATCAGCGCTCCCACCCAGCAGAAAGTAGCCTGGAAAACTACACCCACATTCCCCCCAAAATAAACTATGGATATTTTCCTTTGTTTAAAAAAAAAGAGGTAGAAGTGTTGTGGGAGAATGGTCTGTCACTTATATTTTAAATAAATGCTGTTTGGCCAGTAGCCAGACAGGAAGTATAGGCAGGACAACCAGACAGAAAGTAGAGGCAGGGCAATGAGGACAGGAGAACTCTGGGAAGAGTAAAGCCCATTCCTCTGCAGTCCTGTCCATCCACAGAAGAAGCAAGATGTGACCGCCTTGCTGAAAAAGGTATTGAGCCATGTGGCTAGCTTAGACAAGAATAATGGGCTAATATAAATTATAAGAGTTAATAAGAAGCCTGAGCTAATGGGCCAATCAATTTATAGTTAATGTAGACTCTCTGTGTGATTTCTCTGGGACTTAATGACTGTGGGAACAAGGCAGCATGGTGAATAAGTGGGACAAAAACATCAGACAACATACATAAGTGAACCTAAAACTTCTATCTAAAATTCTCCTGAATGGTTAAAGAACCACCCAAAGTATAGCATTTCTGATATCATAATGTACTATAGAACTATAGTAATTAATGATACGCAGCATTGTATTGGATATATCTATATCTATATCTATATCTATATCTATATCTATATCTATATCTATATCTATATCTATATCTATATCTATATCTATATCTATAT
>NC_022012.1:55330663-55332557 GCF_000317375.1 Microtus ochrogaster | reverse complement strand
CCTGATTTTTGGTTAAGAATCCAGAAATACATATTATAAGCAGACAGCCTCTTCAACAAATCATACTAGTCAAATTGGATGCCTGCATATTGAAGATCGAAATAGATGCATATTTATCATTTTGCACAAAACTATATAATTTCAAATGAATTAAAGACCTCAACAATGTTAAGAAACATTGCATCTGATAAAGAGAAAATCGGAAATAACCTTGGACTCATTGGCACAGGAGAAGACTTTCTGAACAGAAAACAGCACCAAAGATCAACAATTAATAAATGGGACCTCATGGCTGAAAAGCTTCTGTAAGACAAAGGATTTCATCACTCAGACAAAGCAGCAGCTTATTGAATGACAAAAGATTTCATGAACTACACATCTGATAGAGGAATAAGGTCTAAAATATATAGAGAACTCATAAACCTTGACAAGAAAAAAACACTCAATTTTTAAAAATTGGTAATTTAACAATAGAGAAAACTCAAAAAGGGAAACTCAAATGGTTGGGAAGCACTTTAAGAAATGTCCAATATCCTCAATTATCAGGGAAATGTAAATCAAAGTGGGTTTGAGATGCTATCTTACACCTGTCAGAATTACTAAAATCAATAGTACAAATAATAACTCATTCTGGAGACAGTGTAGGAAAAGGGTAACACTCATCCATTGCTGATGGAACCTGTGTAGTCACATTGAAAATGAGTATGATAGTTTCTCAGAAAGATTAGAATCAATTTGCCTTAAGATCTAGCTATACGGTTCTTGGGCATATACCCAAAGGACTCTCTATCCTACCACAAGGATACTTGATCAACCCTGTTCATTGCTGTTGAGTTCACAATCAACAGAAATTGGAATGAAATTTGATGTTCCTCAATGAATGAACTGATAAAAAATTGGAACATTTACACAATGAAATATTACTCAACTGTTAAAAGAAATCATAAAATTTTCAGATAAATGAGTGAAACTAGGAAAATCAGTACCTTGACTGCCATCAAGTGAAGTCTTCTCCTGAATCAGATGGGAACTGAAACAGAGATCCACAGCCTGACATCATCCAGACAGTGAGAGACCTTGGAACACTCATCACCAAAAGGAATGTCTCATCAAACCCCTTCCCTCATGATTTATGGACCTCTATGGAAGAGAAGGCAAGAAGAGGGTAAGATGCAGAGAGGAGATTGAGGACACTAAGGAATCAAGGCCTTCTAGAAACAACAGGGCCAGTATACAGATGAACTCATATAATCTGTGACATCATACACAGGGCCTGGGTAGGTCTGCACCAGACAAGTGTTAAAGCTGAGAGGAGAAGCAGACACATGCCTTGATCCCTAGCTCCGTAGTCACCTCCAGCTGATGGCCATTTGTAAAGGGAATCTTGGTTTTCTTCAGGGAGTCTCACTGGGTAAACAGACTCCTCTTAATTGTAGGACAATGCTAAGTAGTAGATGAGAAACAATCAAACTCAAAGGCATCTTTAAAAGTTGTTTATCTTACGACATTTTGTCAGGGCCTATTTTTTCCTTTGCTTATTTATTATGGTAGGACAGTTCTATTTCACTTGGTTTGTATGTTGATTTGATTGTTTCTTTAAATAGTTCTGGTTTGCCTGGAATTCCCTATGTATACTCTAGACTAGGCTAGGCTGGGACTCAGAGAGATCCACTTGACTCTCTCTGCCAAGTGCTGGAATTACAGGGAAGATCCGTTATGATGAGATGATTCTTTTTTTTAATTTTATTTATTTATTAAGGATTTCTGCCTCCTCCCCGCCACCGCCTCCCATTTCTTCCCCCTCCCCCGATCAAGTCCCCCTCCCTCATGAGCTCAAAGAGCAATCAGGGTACCCTGACCTGTGGGAAGTCCAAGGACCGCCCACCTCCATCCA
>NC_022012.1:55319023-55328969 GCF_000317375.1 Microtus ochrogaster | reverse complement strand
GTCCTTGGACTTCCCACAGGTCAGGGAACCCTGATGGCTCTTCAAGCTGATGAGGGAGAGGGACTTGATCGGGGGAGGGGGAGGGAAATTGGAGGTGGTGGCAGGGAGGAGGCAGAAATCCTCAATAAATAAATAAATTAAAAAATAATAATAAAAAAAAACTCATCCCATGAGAGAACTCTATTTCCAAGTGGGTACCTAACATGTAGATGGACAAATATGGGTAATCACTATATAAACAGGTCTGTGCTAATCTCAGTGATATGATATGATAAAATGTGAAAAAAATCTAGCCACATTTGTGATTTGGAAAATTTGAAGTATAATATGCAGTCAGGCTGGGGAAGAACTACTTGGAATTTTACTTTTCAGAAAGGTTTTATATCTTAGGCTCCAGTAACTTTGTTTCAGAACTCATTAAGTATCCATTGATTCTTGCATTCCTGAAAATGTTTCCAGAGACACGATTCCAGCTCCTACTCTAACACTAGCCTTTGCAAAATTTACAAGAGTGGTGAAATAGTGTTTGGCTATTTCTGTGTTCCTGACCTTTCGTTCACATGGACATGCATCACTAATAAATTAAAAGAGTGCATCTGGAAAAAGTCTGGGAGGTTATCTTACGGGAATCCCTCCTTCAGTGAGATGTTTTTCCAGCCTTAGCCTGAGCACTTCCAGGGACTTGGCTTTCTCTATCTTCTGAGGGAATTCTTTGCAAGTTGAAGATACTTTTCTTGTATTATTCTAAATTATTCCCTTTTAATAATAGCATTGACCTACTGGTCTTAGTAATTTTCTCTTACAGAAATGATTTGAATACTGGTTATTATAACTATTGCCTGCAAGGAAATACAGTGAAGTGTTATGTATTATTTAAATTTTGTTTTCTTATTTCTATTCATATGCTTAATTAATCAGTCAGTTAAATTAATTAACATTTTAGCTATATGAAAATCAACCTAAGCCCTTTCACATACTAGTCAAGTTTTTTCCTTTGGACACACTTCCCAGTCCCAGAATGTGCCTCTGAAATAAAACTTCAAAGGAAACAGTAAAATTCTAATTTCAAATAGTGAAGGATAACAGGGATGAATAGAGGAACAGGAGCTTGGTTAGAGTTTGGAGCTATGGGAAGACTTCACCATGAATGTGCCATACAGGACATTTAAGGGCTAACCTTGAGTAAACCATCACCAACGTTGGTCATCTTGTGGAAGTGAAAGGCATGGGACTGGAGGAAAAGTGAAAGACAAGTGTGGGAAGGTTTCCTTTCTAGCAATGGCTTAATACGGCTGTATGTAGATACTGTAGCTTGACCAGACATCTGTATTTTAGACTAGAGATACATAGTTCTCAATGAGCTCCCTGACTTCATTTTGATATTCTGCTATGCCCTTAATATTTCTCACAGAATCTCCTCGTATTCCTCAGTAGCTGTTGCCAAGAGCCTTTTGAATATCAAATCACACTAAGCGTTATAAAGATAGAATGGTAATAGTAAAACTCAGTTTTGAAATTCTCCCATTTGCTAACTCCACATCTTCCTCTCTAGCTTCCACATATCGAATGATACTGTTGGGCCAGTAACATCATTGCAATTGAGTTCCGCTTTAATGATGAAACTGGCTTCAATTTTAATTATGGATTACAATAAACTACTGGTAATTAAGAGTTCCTGTTGCTGTCTAAATACGGCATATTACCAAATTCATCCATTGAAGGCTTGGTCCCAGGTTTACGCTTTCATTTCTAGAAGTGCTAAGAACTTTCAGGAGGTGGGGCTTAGCTGGAGTAAGTATGCCAGCAAAGGCATAATCTTAGATATATCTTACCCTGGGCCTTTCAAATCTCTAACTTCTCTGCTTCCTAATTCTAGGTTTCTTTTGCCTTCTCATTCTTCAGTGAAGTTTATGCCTTGTTATGGGACTGAAGGTAGTGTAATCAACTAATCAGTGACTGAGCAATTCATCTGAAGTTGTGAACTAAATGATCCCACTCCAGATTTGCATTGTTTCTGGCAGCTATTCATCGTAGAGATGAAATATGTGACAAATCCTCTTCCCCTATTCGGTAACTAGGCTTCTGAATTCAAATAAGAAGTACAAACTATGTTCAGTCTTCTAATTTTTTTTAAAGCTATGTGAAATAGTTTTAATTATAAGACAATTGTTTGACTAAATATATATTTATAATTAATCAAATAAAACAAGAGGGACTAGTGTTTTTTTCTTGATTTACAAGATACTCTTTATAGTGGGTTTATTTTGAGACAGATCTCAATCTGCTATCCCTGATGGCCTAGAACTTGAGGGAATTCTCCTGATAGCCCTAAAACTGCAGTGATTATAAGTGAGAAAGGCCATAGCCAGATAAGATACTCTTAAACTATGCTCACTGTAATACAAAACTTTAGAAGCTGGAATAAATCTAACAATGATTTTATAATTTAACACATTAACAGATTCATTAAAAAATTACAACTAACTGTTCAAACATAGTACTTCCTACCTTAATTAAATAGGAATGTGCTCTACTTTATTTTACTGAAATATCCTTACTTTTTCATTCTCAACACATCAAACTCTGTATTTTCTTCATATTATATTCTCTGTATGTTCATTGTATATCAGTTTATTACTACATACCCATTCTCTTATATTATCTTTCACATTTATTTCCAAATCTGAAATTATTTTGAGGGTCACTTTTGGGGATGCTGCTTTTAGGTAGCATGACAATCTTAATTTTTTATTCACCTCTGGAAAAGTTTTCATCCATATATAGTTCATATTGTTTAAAAAAGTTGGTCTTGGTTAACCTGATATATCTTAAATATGTATATTAATACACATTATGTAGATAGCAACATCAGGCTTCTAGAAAATGAACACATTCTCAGGATATATAATTATCATTTAAAAGAATGACCATATCCATTTTAACATCTCATTTGTTCTCCCATAAATTAGCTAAATATGTGCAAAAAATATCTTTCTCTGTTGTTTTCTTTGCTTCATGCAAGGAAGCACCAAACTAGGAATGTGGAACCTTGCATGATTTGCTTAATACCCCCTGGCTCCTGAGTCCAAGAGGGAATCCTTTACTGCCTAATGCTTTAAATGCTTCCTAGGGAAAAGAGATGGCCCTGAACTATATTTTCTGAAATGAAAACATCAAAATAAACATAAGACATTTTTTAAAAGTTCACATACCCCTTGCCGCTCTCACTATTCAGTCATGCATATTTTAATTCAAGCTCTAGTTCTTATCCTTGAAAATCCCAGCCATACACAAACATGAAAACATCCACCCCCTCACACCAGTCACGCAATTCCTAATCCTTATATATAGACTTTACAATTAAGAAAACCATCCCTATTCCTTAAGAAAAACAAAGAATATTAAAAAAGAAGAAGCATATTGCTTATCTGGGATAATAATGAGAAAGAAATCATATAGTTGTATTTGTGGTCCAAATGTTACCCTTTATTAGAAACCTTTCATTGAGGTATAGTTTAAGATCTTAAGTTTTAAAAATGCTTATTTCCTGAATTTCATAGAATGATTTCTGTAGTTGATCACGCTATAGCAGCCATTTTAAGACATTTAAAGCATGGTATGAAATCAAAATCTTTCTACTTCAAGATTTGTCTTATCATTTTGTCATTTCTGGAATCCCTGGCTCAAGAGACCTACAGAACCCCATACACAGAAGACCAGAAAATCAACTCTCAGTGTCATGCTGCATGCTTAACTACATTAAAAATTCAGAATATAAGAAGGAAAAACTACAAAAAACATTGCTTTAAGTGGATGGCCACTGAAAGTACTATAATAGCTATATACAGAAGCTGCAATTCATATTGTAGACTTTTTATTTTTTGCATTGCTTTTCTTGGTATTTTTGTAAATGGGGTTGTGAAAACAGATCCCTGATTTTATGAGAGTCGTTACATTAAGAGAAGCCATTTCTGGACTTGATAGAGAAGACCTCATATCTTCTAGAGCTTTGGGGGTTCCCCCTGAATGTAGAGATGGATGGGATTAGACTTTGCATGGTCTCCCTGAGGCTTCAATAGGCCATATTTAGTAGTATGGTAGGTAGAGCTCAGAAGATACAGGTAACTGTCACCTAAACACTTCCCCATGTGAATTAGAGTTTTTAATGAGAAACAACATTTCTTATATCTTTTTGCATCCAGGTGAAATCAACAGTGGGCAAAGAGTAGAAGTGACTTGAGTCATTTCCAACCTCAGGCAGAAAATTTCCCTTGTATTATCTACTGGCCCTGCTTTCTATTCTTTATAGTCATCTATAATGGAGACAATTCCTAGGGTGATTTTAGAAGCCACATATTAAGATTGTATAGCCTCTTTTAGTTTAAATATGAATTATGACATAGGGGATGGCTTGTATGACCAAGCTTGACTGTCAATTTAATCTCCTATATCTAGGGGAAAGAAAAAGAAAGCTGATTCCTGCAGGTAGTCCACTCATCATCTCTCCACATACACAAGGCACAAATGAACGACTGAGAATAAATAAACAACTGTAAAACATGATTTAAAATTGATTTCTAGGTGAGATATTGAATGCATTGTTTGTTTAAGGGGTACCGCTCTTGAACTTAGAATCTTTGCCCACCAAACAAAAACTCCACAGCTGATCTGCTATAAACCCTGACCCAGCATATAGCTTTAAAATGTGACCTAAGAATTGTGATTTTCAAAGTTGTATTTCTTTTTTAATATTTTAATAGTTAAAATAGAGTAGATATTTATATTTACTGGCTTTTCTCTGGGTGTTTTAATTGCCATTTTATCATTTTTCTCTCAATTTCTAAACTATAAATCTCACGTACAAATCTTAAATTTGTTTTTCCTTACTCTTAGTCACTTTCAAAGCTGTTGCTGTCACAACACACACAGACTCTCAGGGAAACAGAATTCTTGGAATTAGCAGGAAAAAAACATCCTCTTGGAACTGTCAGCTCACTATTTTACTCACTGTGGACAACGCAGAGAATCTTAAGCCCCTGCTGATGTGACGGTACTTCTCTATGATAAGCATTGAGGATTGTTGACCTCATCATGATCACAAGAATTTATGATTTGTTTCTTCACAGCAATCTTGACTTTTCATATCCTCTTTCCTTGGCTCAAGCTGACAATGAATTGGCCACAGAGAATGGGAAGTGGTTTTCCTTTTAGTCTCTAACACTGAGTTTACTTAAGTGAGTTAGTGAGTCTCTTGAAATTAACTTCTTAACCATACGAGCCTACAGCTTTCCCACTAACAAAAGAATATATAGGAAATGAAGAGTATAATCAGTTATTACATTAATGACTAGTTTCAGCTTGGAAATTTTAGGAGATCTCATTTTATATCAGTAGTTATCATATTAACAGATACTTAAAGTAATATTCAAATGACTAACCTGGTCATAAGAGTTGATATCATCCAAGCTCATTGTTTGACACATTCTTACAATTTCAGTTTTCAGAAGAAGTTAATTTCAGACTTGTGATTTTACGCTAAGATATTTATGTTGAGATAAAGGAATGTGTGACTGTAAATGAACGTCCCCTGTGAGAGCTGACATGTTCACTACATAGCAGATATCTCATGACACGGAGACTCAACATTTGCACAAATCTTACAGCATATTGAAAACAGCCTCTGATGAGAGACATTTGTTTTAACATCACGGAGGAAAAGCTCCTGAAAAAAAATGTGTTTCTACAAAACTATTTCACAAGAACAAAAATAATGCTTCTGACTCCAGCCACCACCACCCCACTCCCAGCTGCAGCAGAGGATCTGTGGATAGTTGAAGGGTGCCAGCAGAGGGAGAGGTAGTTTTGTTTAAGCATGTGGCCCGAGAAAGGCTATCCAAGCTCCAAGAGACAGGCAGAGATTCGGGCACATGCAAATAGGACTAAGTGGATCCAGTGTGTTAAGTGATTTTGAAAGATAACAGGGAAGGGAATAAGGGAGGATAGGAGGGAAGAAAGGGAAGGGAGAAGTTTATAATAAAATTGTGAGCTCAAAAATAAACAAAAACAGCTTTGATAATATGTGGTATTATTGATTACATAACAAAACTGATAATGTTCTATAAAATACATAAATCACATGAAATTGAAATGGAATAGTGGTGAGGGAGAAAAAGGAAAGGAAGAAATGGAGATTTTATTGAAATACATTATATGGATGATTGAATATATATAAAATTTGTTTCTTATGACTATACCAAATATCAGTTATACAAATTATTCATGAATATTCATGTAATGCCTAAAATCTAGAAGGGTCCTCATTCATCACAGAATGCCTGGGACTAAACATGATGGCCTGACAATCCTCCTCAGTTTGACTATTTTAAGTGGGTTCCTATCTTATTACAAAGTCCTCTTTCTCATTATAGTTTTTCTCTGTCATTTAAAAATATCATAAATCTTGCTTTAGTCTCCTACCAGCTTTATAAACCAAGAATCCCTTTGTCAAGGACCTGTAAGTCTTCCCTTTCCTATGTGATCAAGAAAGAAATACTTTTACTTAACAGTTTCTGAGGGCATTTAAACTCTTTTTTATAAGTCAATAGATGACTGAAACCCATTGGTCAATCTACTTCTTAACATCTTCTGGGACTTTTCCACTACTTCATCTGGAACCTAAGATCTTAGTAGATTTCTTTTTCAGTGGAGTTGAAAGAATTGTCTTTTCTTTATTACAATAATATTAAAGTCTTTCTTGCTTATTTATTTCCATCTAATTCATTTTTTTCCTGGAAATAAATTTTCTAGAGATATCATTGGAGATTTATGTTCTGAGAGCTCTCTTAATTACTAACATGCAGATATGTTTTTACTCAATTATAGATTATTGTGCAGAAATACACAGAGCCAAGCAAAAGCTATATAATATTATAAATGCAATAAATATGGCATTTTTATAATTATGTGAGAAATATAACATATAATAAATTTTTGACTCTATTTACTTGTTTGTGAATAATTATCTACCTATTAACATGATTTTTCTCTAGCTTACTGATCTTTAAGAGGAACAGACATTGATAGAGACCAATTCATTATGTATGATGGTTGTATATTATTTATTCAATTTGATATTGTAATTAATTCTAAATATTTATCAGATAATAAACATAAAACAATAATGATTGAAAACTGATACTCAACAATTTGTTGTCATTATTAGGTCAACGAACATTGTTAGGTGACCTTAGTTCATTTACTTATTTGTTTCTTTGCTTATTTTTGCTCATTAACTTATACATTCAAAAAATAAATTATTTCTGTCTTTTAATGGCTTCTTGACTAAAAGACAAAACAGCTAAAAATCATAGGAAGCAATAGAACCACATCACATGATCAAATGAACAATTTTAAACTTGGAATTCTTGTGTTTTTTAAATGGTAAGATGTGTTATCAGAAAATACAATATTGATCTTTACTATAATTTTGCATTTTATCCTTTACAATATTATAAATATCCTACAACCTTTTAAAAGACTAAATATTAGTTTTCTATTATGATTTGCAAAGTGTTATGGATGTTATGAGGTGATCTAATATGTTTTTGTCAATACCAAATTGTTGAGAGGAAAATACATGAAAGGTTATGAGGTCTTGTCTCTACTTACTTAAGAGACATGTGGCATATTTTATAAACTGTACTTGATTCTTCAAATCTTAAGGAAATAATTTAGAACCTTCAATAACAAATTTCTAATTTATGTTTTAGGCTATGAATATGAGTCCTTTGGGAGAGGTTATCTTGTGAGTTAACAGACCTCACATAGCCAAACAGATGGGAATTTTGCTACTGACATCAGTTTTTCCTATTATTCTGGGAGAAGACATGATTTTCCTTCCAAATAACATTGGTGAAAGAATAAATGATATGACCACGACTGTCTGAGATTTATGTACGAACAATGAGTAAAACACAGTCATTTATATCATTAGTTAGTAGGGAGGCATTACATGTGACACTCACACATGCACATGTAACCTATTGGATACTATTTTAACTGAGAACAGAGCCCATGTATGCTTGCTGTGGCTATCAACAAAGAACTGAGAATGCTGCCCAATGATGTACTTGTCTCACTTGAGCATTCTCCTATACCAGTGTTAATTCCTCTAGCTTTAGTGTCACAGAAAATTCTATAGGTTTTCTATGTTAAGTTAGATTTAGAATTTGCCACATATCTCATCAGAGATTTTTTTTTTAAAAAAAAATTGAAAACCTCATGTATGAAGCCTGAATACTTAAGATTTTTAAGTGGAAAAATCAGAGGTATTTATGACCAATCAATCAAATTTAAATCAAGATGAAATAAATAATTTAAACAGAACTATAATCCCTACTGAAATGGAAACTTTAATTGAAAACCTTTAGACTGAAAAAAAAAACCGAGTCTGATGTGAGTCTGATGGAATTTGCATAGAATTCTATCAGACCGCCAAAGAAGAGTTAACAGCAATATTTCTCAAAGTAAAAACAGTTTTTGATATTTTTATGATGCTACCATTACCCTGACACCAAAACCCTACAGTGATCCAACAAAAAAAGAAAAAAAAATTATAAATGCCCAGTATCCCTCATGAACATAGATGAAAAAATTCTCAGTAAAATACTTAAGAACTGAATTCAAGAACATCAAAAAATATTTTAAACTATGATTAAGTAGGCTTCATCCCACAGATAAATAGTTCAAGATATATAAGCCATAAGTATAATCTACGACATAACAGACTAAAAGATAAAAAGCACACTGTCATCTCATTAGATACAGTAAAGTTTTAGATGAACTATGACATCCATTCACGATAAGATTTCTGGAGACACTAGGTATACAAGAGCACAGTTCAACATAATGAAGACAAAATGGAGAGAAAATTATAACATTTCTGCTAAAACCAAGATTAAGACAAGGCTCTTCACTCTCTCGATGCTATTCAATTTAGTATTTGAAAATTTAGCAAGAGTAATAATACAACTAAGGGCCATCAAGTAGAAATGGAAGAAGCCAAAATATATTTATTTGCAGGTGATATGATATTATACGTAAAAAACCCTAACAACTCCACTCAGAAATGTCTACAGCTGATAAACACCTTCAGCAAAGTAACAGAACACAGAACAGCAGAAACCTCGCCATCTGAAAAGGACCAACATACCGAGAAAGAATTCAGGAAAGGTGTACTTCCCTTCTTTTTGTATTTACTTATTGCTTTCTAAAAAGGACTTCAAGATTGCTTCCTTAGGAGATCCATGCCAGTCTTTGTCTCTGATAATTGTCTTTTCTTTAAGTCTCTAACCTTTCAGTTGCTACCAATTTTTCTGTGCACATAAACATTCTTTTCTCTTATTGCTTCACACAGTCACATTTCATGGTCTGTTAGTGATCCATTACAACTGGACACAGCATTATTAACTAAAGAAAATGACTTTCTTTTTTTGTAGACTGTTTTAATTGTCTATTTTTTTTTTTTTTTTGCTGGAAGGTAGGAAGACTATTTTCTCCATGGCCTAGACAAATACTCCCTTTTCATCAGGATGGGCAGATTAAGAACTTAAAATGACAGGATAGCCAAAACAATCTTATACAATAAAGGAACTTCTGGAGGCATTACAATCCCTGACTTCAAACTCTATTACAGGGCTACAGTAATGAAAATAGTGTGGTACTGGCATAAAAACAGAGAAGTCGACCAAGGGACTTGTATAGAAGACCCGGTTTTTAGCCCACAAACCTATGAACACCTCATTTTCGATAAAGGAGCTAAAAGTATACAATGGAAAAAAGAAAGCATCTTCAGCAAATTGTGCTGGCAAAACTGGATGTCAATCTGTAGAAGAATGAAAATAGACCCATATCTATCACCATGCACAAAAATCAAGTCCAAATGGAT
>NC_022012.1:55293112-55317608 GCF_000317375.1 Microtus ochrogaster | reverse complement strand
ACATGAGCATGGAAGTCAGGATCACGAGAGGTGCACCCACCCACTGAGACAGTGGGGCTGATCTATTGGGAGCTCACCAAGGCCAGCTGGACTGTGACTAAAAAAGCATGCGATAAAACCGGACTCTCTGAACATGGCAAACAATGAGGGCTGATGAGAAGCCAAGGACAATGGCATGGGGTTTTGTTTCTACTTCATGTTCTGGCTTTGTGGGAGCCTAGCAAGTTTGGATGTTCACCTTCCTAGACCTGGATGGAGGGAGAAGGACCTTGGACTTTCCACAGGGCAGGGAACCCTGACTGCTCTTTGGACTGGAGAAGGAGGGGGAGAGGAGTGGGAGTAGGGGGAGAGGGGCGGGAGGAGGGGGAGGGAAATGGGAGGCTGGGAGGAGTCAGAAATTTTTTTTTCAATAAAAATAAAATAAAATAAGAACTTAAAATAATAGAGGCAACATTAATCTGAATTACACTGTTACTAAATTATAATTTGATGAAGAGAAGTTCAAAGAGAAGATAGATGGTGATTTATAAATCATGCTCTCTTTATATCATAATTTTCTTATCTTTGGATAAGTTAATGAAGAGATAAGATGACAGTAATAATACATAACACTCAGTATCCACTATATGTCAGGAAGTAGTCCAACATGTAGTGATTCAAATCCTTTTTACAATGTCTCTGTGTGACACAAGTGATATTATGATCCACATTTTAAAGTTAACACAACCCTATTACAGAGAAGTCAAGAGACACAACTAAGACATGTCAGAGATAGCCATTTTACCTTTATAAACTTCAGTTTTACTGATCTATGCTTTTTTCTTATAAGGAAAACCTTTAGTTGGAGCTAGCTTACAGTTTCAGAGGGTCAGTCCATTATCCTCATAGTGGAAAACAGCGGCATGTAGGCATATGTGGTGCTGGAGAAGACCTTGAGGATTCTCTATCTCGATCCATGTGCATCAGGAAGTGAAATGAGACACACTTCCTCCCAGAATGCCACACCTACTTCAGCAAATACTCCAGCAACACAACACCTCTTAATGGCTCACTCCCTGAGTCTATGGGAGGCATTTCTATTCAAACCCCCACATTCCACTCCCTAGCCTCATAGGCTTGAGGCAATACATAATGCAAAAATGCATTCAGGTCAACTTCAAAAGTCCCATAGTCGTTCACAGTTTCAAATTTGTTTAAAAGGCTAAAGTTCAAAGTGTCTTCTGAGATTCATGCAATCTCTTAACTGTAATCCCCTCTAAAATCAAAGCACAAAAGCTGATCACATACATGCAACATAAAAGGGTACAGGATATACATTACTGTTATAAACATAGGAAAGGGAGTGCAGTGAGGAAATACTGGACCAAATCAAGACTGGAAAGCAGCTGGACAAACTTCAAACTCTCTATCTCTATGTTTGGTGTCAACATACTCTTCAGATCTTCAACTACTTTACTTTGAGCTTTGTTGACACCACCACCCATCTTTCTCTTGGGCTGGTTCCATTCCTTGTTAGCAGTTTTCCTTGGCAGATATCCCATGACTATGGCATCTCCTACATTTTGGGTTTCCAAGGCAATCCAGGCTTTACCTTCACAGTTTCACTCAATAGTCTTTCTGGAAGACCATGCAGGGACACCTCTGCAATACACTTGGCCTTGACTGCTGTCCTTAGTTGCAGAAGGAGATTCCATAATCCCTTTCATCTATCCTTGATTATAAAGCCAGAATCATGTGACTGAAGCTGCTAAGTTCTGCTACTTGCTGGGTCTGGAACGTGGCCCTCTTGTTAGATTACATCTTCAACAGCTTTCTGTTTCCCATGGTTTTGTTCACAGCTTAAGCTTGCCTATTCTGAAACTGGATCTGTAGACCAAGTTGGCCTCAAACTCAGAGATCTACCCGGTGCTGCTTTCAGAGTGCTCAGCAGTGGCAGTGGAAATAGCTACCATGCCTTGACCTACGCTATTACTTTTGTTCATTTTCCCAAGTTGGAATCATAGCTAGGAGGGATATGACCCTGAGATCACCACTCCATTTATTTCATTTCTTCATCTTCATATCTCCTTGAACACAGGACTTCACTTTATTCTACTTCCTGATGCTCTTTTCTCCTCAAATTATTCTACATCTTTTATTTTTTCTTTGATCAGCTTTCTCTATTTCATTATAAATCTTCATTGTAGTTACCACTAGTAACCATACTGTGGAGTCTATATTAGGTTGTTTTGAGATTTTCTCTGCCAACAGAATTAATCTAAAACTTTCAGTTTAGCCTCAGGCAGACTTTTCCAACAAGGCAAAAATCAGACATATTCTTCATCAATATCACAAGACCAGTCTCTAGGCAACATACTACCATTCTTCTTTACTGCAATCTCTTGAGACAGATCCCCACAGCTTAAATCACCACTATCTTCCATTTTTCTACTGAAATGGTCCATTAAGACCCCACTTAAAGCATTCAACTATTTTTCTAATCCATAGTCCAAAGTCTATATTCTCCCCAAACAAAAGCACGATCTGGAATATTGTTCTTGTTTTTTTTTTCAATCTTTGACTCTTTAGGTCTTTGGGGCCCCACCATCCAGCTCCCAAATTAATCACACACAGAGGTTGAATTCTTACTTATAAATGTCTAGCCTTAACGTGACTTGTTTTTTTTTCCAGCTTTCCTTAACTTACATTATCCCAACTATCTTTTGCTTCTGGGATTTTTTTCTTTTTTTACTTCAGTATATCTTACTTTCAAACTAACTTCATGCCTGGGTGGGTGTCTGGCTGGTTGGCCCCTGACATCCTCTTCTACATGTTCTATCTTGCTCTTTCCTGTTCTTCCAAGATTTCTCCTCATAATTATACTCTCTGCCTACCAACCCCGCCAGCCTCCTGCTTCGCTATTGGCTATTCAGCTCCTTTTTAGACCATCAGGTGTTTAGACTAGCAAAGAATCACAGCTTCAAAGAGTTAAATAAATGCCTCACAAACAAAAGTAATGCTCCTTAAAATAATTTTCTACAACACTGGCCCATCACAACAATAACCCAGTTCCTGGTACCAACTTCTGTCTTAGTTAGAGTTTATTGCTGTGAAGAGACACCATGGCCGTGGAAACTCTTACAAGGAAAACATTTAATTGGTACTGGCTTACAGTTTCAGATGTTTTGTTCATCATTATCACATAGGGAAACATGGTTACAAACAGGCAGACATATGGAGAAGGAGCTGAGACTTGTAGTCAGAATTTCTTTGGACTAGTAGTTCCCAAATAATGACACAGGAACTTTTTATTAATTATGAATGCTTTGTCTTAGCTTAGTCTTGCTTCCAACTAGCTCTTATAACATAAATTAACCCCTTTATATTAATCTTTGTGCTGCCATGTGGCTTGTTACCTCTCCTCCAAATTGTATATTCAACTTCTCTGTGTCTGGCTTGCAAAAATACATGTACCTCAGATCATTCCCTGAGTTCCCATCTTTGTCCAGAAGTCCTGCATGTTCTCTCATGCCTAGCTATTTACCCTTAAGCTCTTTATCAAAACAATCAGAAAGTACCTTGGCAAAGATACATCATTATAATGTACAAAAAGATTGTCACACAACAGAGAGTTCTACATCTTGATCTACAGACAGCAAGAAGTGAACTGTGACACATTTCCTCCAACAATGACATAGCTATTCACACAAGGCCATGCCTCCTAATATGCTACTCTCTGGTCTATTGGGGCCAATTTTATTCAAAACACAACAACCTCCTAAAGAACTGCAAATCAAGTTTATAATAAAGTACTTGTTATCTTCTGAAACCTACACTTTTTACTCAATGATTATATTTTAAAATTATGATGACCTTTCTATTTTAAAAGCAGTAACTCAATTCTCTAGAGATTTCATACATGTATATTATATATCTTGATCATATACACTACTGATTCACCCTCTCAAATTTTTCTTCTGGAAATCCTCAGCATATGCCCTATTTATTTTTATTATTGTAACCCACTGAGTCCAGAGTCCAATTAGTTCTTCCCACGTGAACATGGGTATAGCATCATCCACTAGGACATAGACAACTACCAGTGTTTACTACCCACCAAAGGAAAGTGACTGCCTTTTCTTTAGGAGCAATCAACTGTCATGTGCTCCCCCTGGAGATAGGTCTTGGTAGCTCCTACTCTGCTAATGATTGTAGCTTTAACTGTCTGGATATTTTGTTGGTAATTACTCCTATAGATAATCACAGTTGCTATGAGTTCATTTGTGCAACAAGTATGTTGTTTCATGAAGACATTTCATACTTTCATCCAATTTTCTGGCTTCTTTATTGTTTGAGGCTCTGCGTGGCAATGTCCCTTAGGCCTTGGGGGTAGAATATGGTTGATATATATGTTGAGAATGTTGAAAGCAGAACAAATCTACATACGTAAACATAAACCTTTAGGAGGCAATATGGCAGAACTATTTAGCAGAACAATAGTAGGTTCTGACATCGAGCCTATATCTTCTCTAACCAAGGATTTTGAGTACCTTAGAGTACCAGGCATGAATTATGTCCTAAGGAAGCCTCAAATCCAATTGAAATCATCTGGTTAGGCTAGTAATCAGTTCTCCCACTTTTCACCGGTGGGCTTATCTTATCAGGCAGGCTAATATTATAGCAAGCAGTGTCTAGCACTGGGTAAAACAATTCATGTCTTCTCCATCAGCACCATGTGTAGCAATTCAGTACTATGAAAATTATCCAAGGGAAAACAAATCTCAGTTAAAATATACAATTTTATTTGGCAAGTATATTTGAACATAGATTCCTATCATGAGTTTTTATTTACCATGGCTTTGTAGTGTAAGCTGACATTACCTATGAAATTTTTTCCAAAGCTGCTAGTTTTGATCTTTGATTCAGAGTGCTTGGACAATCTGGGTCTTTTGGATGAATTTATAAGATGTTTTTATTCTATTTCTGTAAAGAATGTTGTGAGATTTCAATAGTGATTGCATTGAATCTGCACATTTATTTTTCTAGGGCAGCCACTTTCACGGAGTTCTTTCTTTCAGTTGATAAGCACGAGAGGCCTTCCATCTTGTTGTGTCCTCTTGGCTTCCCTCTTTCATCAGAATTATAACTGTTTCATAGTTTCACTGGATGCGAAATAGAGAACTGTCAGAATAATGTCTTCTTATTACGATATGTTACTTTATGGGCTGCCATTTTATTGTGCTACTTAATTGCATGACTTAAATATGGAAATAATTATCTTAACCAATGGGGTAATACTAATAGCAATCTCAATGGAGTGTAAGTGTGATAGATAAGTTATTGTGTCTATTTCTCAATAAACGACAGATACATTTTAAACTTTCCATCACTACTTAGTTCTTTGCTTATTGAGATTAGCCTGAATAATTTCTAATAACATTCATAATAACAGAATATTGAACTAGTTATGCTCATTTTATGAGAAAAAGGGGGCGAGCACAGAATACAATTCATAGCACGAGTTCGAATTTAACTGTTGTAGAAAATGCCTTCTGGATGGATCATCTACTACACAGTATTTGAAGAAGACTTACATTGAAAGTAGAATGGGTGGCAGTCTGTCACAGCACACCCTGGAGAATCAGTGTGTGCTTTTTATTTTCTTGTGTAGTTTCCATTGAATGAAGAATATAATTTCAACCGAACACTGATTCAGAGATTCAGATGACTCCAGGTTTATTACCAGCCCCATCAATGAGACATGGTGAGCCATTAGAAAAAGTACCTTTCTATTCTGAATGTCAGATTTCCTATCATTAAAATAAAGGCACATTTGGTGAGCTGGAAAATGATGCTGGATTTGGTAAATTCTGGAGTAGGTGAGTTAAAAAAATTTGCTGTGTTTATAATATAAAGAAAGAAATGAATGTGATGACAAGAATAAAAAAGATAATTGTATGATTCTAATCATATTCATATTGTGTTTAAAGACTAAGGAGTGTGGAGCTTAGAGAAAATTATCACTTTCACAAATTAACACTCTCTAGGGTGTCCATGTTGTAGTGGGTGGCATCATTCAGTGTTACTATAATTTTGTATGTACAATTTACACAAATATGTAAGACATAAATGATCAGGAGAGAGTCCCATTTCAGGATAAAAAGTGGAGATAAAACAAAACATAAAGAGAAATGACTTCCTCTAACAATTGAGTTATTCAAATCATGTCTTCAACTCCATCAAGATATTCTGGTGAAACCCACAAAGACGCTCTAGTGGCCATAGACATGGTCACGTTGGGAAGGATGGGACTCGACCTGATATTTCTGCATGTCCACAATAAGAAGCAAATGCTTGCTTATGCAGTGTAACTGAGACCAGAAACTGACGATTTGGATGAGTTCTTCTGACTCTTTCAGGAACAAAGAGACAGGTCCACTGTCTCAGCTGTATAGGTTTATAGCATGTCTTAATGTCTTGAGAAAATGCTGGTTACTAACAAGTAGAATGAGATTTACAAGTATCAGTGGTTTCTTTTCCATATTCAGGTATCCTAAAAGGGAGAATTTGGATTATATTGATCAATTAGGCAGAATATATATTTGAAAATGTATTTGTTATTGAGTAAGCGTGTAGCATGAAAAAGGCAATTATGAAAATGAGGTAAATGACATTAAGTGATCACTGTTTCAATGGAATGAAGTTCATACTAGAAGATAGAATAATACAGTTGAAGAAATCTAGACAGGATTTTTCTTTTTTAAATAAAGGTAGAAATAATAGAATACATTTTCTCAAAAAAATAACAATGGCTTATTTGAGTCATAAAATAAAAATAAAAGTACAGAAATCAAAAAAGTAAAGAATTTGTGCATAACAATACTAAACATCTATATCATATTATTGAGAGCCACCCACCTGCCAGAAATTGTCTTAGTCACTAGTGCAGACAAATGAAACATATATACATGGCCCAGTTTCCAGAGACTGATGTGAGAGTGTCATATATCAATCTGTTGATTTCATTGGTTAAGTAATAAAGAACCTGCTTGGCTGGCTCTCGGCTCTCATTGGTTAAAACATAGGTGGGAGGAGTAAACAGAACAGAATGCTGGGAGGAAGAGGAAGTGAGCTCAGACTGACAGCTCTGCTCTCTGGAGCAGAGACATCATGCTGCCCGCTCCCGGGCAGACACACGCGATGAAGCTCCGACCCAGGATGGACGTAGGCTAGAATCTTCCCGGTAAGACCAGTGCTACAGTTTATTAGAAATGGGTTGATCGGGATATCAGAATTAGCCAGTAAGGGCTAGAGCTAATGGGCCAAGCAGTGTTTAAAAGAATACAGTGTAAGTGTAATTATTTTGGGGCATAAGCTAGCGGCTGGGGTGCTGGGGACTCAGCCCCGCCGCTCCTATTACTACACGAGACATATTAGAGAATGGTGAAAGAGAAAAATAAAATAAGTGGCAAGTCAATCTAGAAATCAATAAAAACAGTGTGCTGCTGTAAGAAACACAGAGTTCTATTTGGAAATCATTTATTAAACTGAACACTCAAGAAAACAGTAATGAATTAATATGCTTTTGCCAACTAAATATAAATAATTCAGGGAAGATAGGTGCATGATCACTCATCCCTTCATCTTCCTTCCAACTTCCATGTAATATAGATTAACATGCTAGCTGGTGATACAAAACCCGTGGCTGATCCTCAATCCCTCAAGCCCTCACTGAGTATTCAGCCAGAAAGAACACAACTATACTCACTGTCTTTGATGCTCAGAGAAGGCAAAGAGATCAGATACTCCTAATGTAAATTGACATTGGCTTTCTTTTTCTTGAAAATACAGTTCTGTGGAGAATAAATAGTTGATGTTGAACCTAGTACCCATCCCTTTGAATTGTGCTAAGAGTCTTGCAGGTTTTCGCACCATTTTTTTCTGGTCTGTTTGTTCTAATTTCAGCTCAATGTTTGCAACAAGGTTCCAAACACAATGAGATCTAACAATGTCTCAAGACTGAATACTTAGTGTCATCTGAACTTGCTGTCAGGTATTCATATAAGACACAATCTTGGATGTGGTTTACTTGGTGCTGGTAACAGATGAAAGCCATCAAAGAAACTAACCCAGATACACCTGTGAAGCCATCAATTTACAAGGAAAAAACACAGTTCTGTCGATGACATGCTATCTCAATCTTTATGTAGCAGGAGTGTAAACCTGTGTGGTCACTAGGGAAAACAGTATGGGAGAGTCTCAAAAACAAGATGATATGGCTGTGCTACTCCTGAGAATATACCCAGAAGACTTTCACTTAACACAGAGATCCTTACCCATTCATGCTTACTGTTGCTGTCTTTATAATAGTATAACAAAGGACTAGTATCCATGCCTTCAATAGATGAAAGAATGATGGAAATATGGTATAGAGCTAGAGAAAAGACTCAGTTAAAAACTGCTTACAATACAAGTACGACAACCTGAGTTCAATTACCAGCACCCACAAAAAGCTAGACACAGTGGAGCACACTTATAATCCTGAGTATAACCGACAAGCAGAACCCTGGGCCTCGTTAACCACCCAGTCTAACTAAATTGATGAGCACCAGGTCCCGTCTTATAAAATAAGGTGGGTGGGTCATTATTTCAAATGAATAAGATCAGACATGAAAGAGGATGCACTGTATGATCTATTTGTATAAATACCCACTCCTTTATGTTGACAGAAAACAGACCAATAGTTGTCTGCAGTAGGAACAGAAGAAAGAAATGACTACAGAGGCACCACAGGCATCCACTGGAGGTGAAGGAAATGTTCTGCCTTTGGATTATGTTGCTGACTTAACGGGTGTGTGTGCACCTAGCAAAACTCATATAACTGTACACTTCAAATGCATTTACTTTGTTATACATTAACTACACCTTAATGAACTTGATAAAATAGAGTATAATGTGTTCATTAGGATAGAAATTGCCTTTGAGATCATCTAGTGATCTGTCCTGAAACTCTAAATCAATTTCCACATCTAAAGAAGAAAGTGACACAGGGTTTTTAATTATTTTGCTTCCTATTCTATGTTTTAACAATAAACATGGCCATGTAGATGTATACATGCACATTCATGTCCAGATGCAACTATTCAAGTTTAAGAGAATTTGGAATTCTCTGAGACTTTCTCTAATGCTTTTTCTGCTCTTGTGTTAAGTTCTGAAACTGAATTATTTTTGAACACAGGCTGCCTAACTGTCTGTTTTGTCTCTCAGGCTAGAAAGAGAGTTAGATTCTCAGAACATCTTGGTTTGCCTGGCTTTTCCAGAAATGATAGGAATTCCTATTAGGATGTATTTCCAAGGCCTGGGAATGTTTTCAATAAGCCATCAGGAGTTTTGGCTGAAACTGCTGCTCAGTTCATGCTTTTTGGGCTTCACAGAACACTCAATCCACAACATGTGCTAGAAACCTGGACACAGCTAAGATTGAAAACTTCTGCTATCTGTCATCTGCCCCTCTGCTTTCTCTTTCATTCCATCGTGCATTTCTACCTGCTTGGGAAAGTAAACCATAGAGCTACAGAAGAAATGGTAGGTGAGGAGTACCTTATCCATATCTCCGTGTTGATGCTCATTGCCTTCCTTGCAATCAGCATGCTGCTCTCAGAATTGCCGTCTTTTCCCTTGCAACACTACTAAAAAGGAAAAGTGTTTGAATGCTATTTTACTTGGCACACTCTAGCATTCAGCTAGTACAGAATAAGTTCAATCCAGTTCACGCACACAACAGGAGCAGTGGAAGGTGATGAGGACTGGTGAACATTGATGGAGGGGAGCAGATGCGAGAACCAACCATTTTTTAGGGCATGCATCAACATATTAACATATGCTGAATATTCACAACATAGATTCTTATCTCTCACTGTTAGAACAAATGGAAAACAGCAAAGAGATTTTGACAAAGAAAGTTTTAAGCTTCATCTTGGGGGGAAAAAGAGGACAAAGTATGAATTGCTTGATTGTGAGTTTCCTTATTTGTCCAAATGTTTGGATAACCCTAGAAACGAAGCCTACCCTTCTGTGTCTGTTCAATTAGAAGCTGGAATCAACAGGTCCCCTCTGAACATCAAGGCTTGAAAATGATTCTTCCTTTATAAGCCCTACATCCTGCTGTCTTTCTCGAGGTCTCCAGGATCTAAGAAGGGACTTGGCTTTCCAATCAGACCTTTCTGTCATCTTGTGCATGACGGTGCCCTTTCACAAATGTTTGGTCCATCTTGCCAGGTCTACTACAAAGATGCAGATGTTTCTTGAAAGTGGCAAAAAGATCAAAGAGACTGTTTGTGCCTGATGTGCTTGAACTAGCCAGAATTCTGCTAAATCTGATTTGAGCAAATTAAATAAAACCAGAAGCCAACGCTTTGCAAAATATTGCTGTGGAATTATGGAGCTTCATGGGTCAAAACTGTAGCAAAAAATGCACATTTAATTACTAAAACATCTTATCTCAAAATAATAACAACAACAACAACAAAAAAAAAACCTAAATAGGTGTCTGCACATTATGGCTGAACTGTTTCAGAACTTAGTATTTCTAAATTTCATTAGTGCAGGTCAGTGAACATTCGCTTGCTTCTTTTTTAATTTTAAGCCTGAACAAATAGTCTAATTATTAAATTTAATGATGGCTCTAAGCAAAATTTCATACAAAAACACAAAATGGGCTTTTTCTCACTAAACTTCATACTGAATAGGAAACAAAGACACAAACAAAAATGTTATGTATTAACAAGGTGACACTTGTCAAAGGAGGGTGCTGAGTAGATCAGTGCAATATGAGTAAGTCCCACAAATGTGTACAAAGAGTCATGGAATCTCAAGAAAGAGCTGAAGTACGCGGGGCTTTGTTGCACTTAGATTATCCTTAGTGATCTCCCACCACTTTTACTACAAGTTTCTGCTGTGTATTTGGTACAGGAGTCTCAGATTGGGGTAAACAGATGGTTAGCCATCATGATGAGGTGCCGCATGATAGTTCATGCACTTGCATGTGGGACTTTTTAAAGTCTTCTGCATTTTAAAGCTTGTGTAAAGAAATTACAGGAATGACAAAGACTAACACATTTGTCAACAGCTGTTGGCCATCATGCTGACATCTTGTCAGGTAGATCACGACAAGTCAAGATAACAGCAGCATACTTCTAAGTTACTTAACTTTCTAGATGTGTACTATAGCCTTTATTTAGAGACCTCTGGAATTATTTACTACCTATGATGCAAATATTTGACCAAAATTTGCACATTACTATTTCTTTGTGGCCATAATTTCCTTCATGGAGGATACTGAGTATTAATGTTAAGTATGGAAATTTAGAACAGGAAGCAGTCTGACTCCATCGATGGTTACTCCCATGGGTATCATGTGGTACCTCAAGATAGGTGGTCACTCATGGACATCATCAGCAGTATCTGGTAAACAGACAGTTGTGTCATTCCAATTCTAAGAGAAGAGAGTCTACATTTTAAAATTTCATAAAAATAAACATAAGTGAAAAAACAAAGCAATAACTTGAGGACTCAGTTTTGATTCCTTTTGAGTGTATTTTGTTCCAAAATTTAAAATTATGGTAGACATTAAGAATGATGCCTCATAAATCTATTTGGACAAAAGTTGCTTTTTTTTTGCCTCCACATACAACTAAAGCTCTGTATTGGAGAGAAAAGGAATTTATTCGATTTAAGAAATATTTATGAAACTACTTCTGTATTTCAGATGGAGTTTCTATGGCAGAAGATATGGACAGTAAGTGATCAACTTTCAGTAATTTGTTTCTCTTCAGACTTTGGTTACTTTAAGCACACAAAGAAAAGCAGAAAATATATTGTATATGAAACAACAGGCATTTAATGTTTGCTGGATTATTTTACCAATAACCTTAATCTCTTTTCATTATTTAGAATTAAAATGTTATTCAGGAATTGAGTTTGTAGCTCAGTCCTTAAGTGATCCAAGACATTTTCAAACTATGAAAACAAATTACTGAGACCAAAATTATATTTCATTTAAAAGAGTGTCGTTTGTTTGTTTGTTTCATATTTTGAGATAGTATTTCACTGGGTAGCCATTGACTGGCACTATGTAGAGCAGGCTTACCTTGAACTCATTGAGATCTTTATGCCAATACCTACTGAGTTCCAAGATTAAAGGCATGATCTAATTGTATATATTGAGGAGGGCAAATAAAATTTTCTTATCTGAGCCAGCAATACGTGCTCGAAGAACCAAAAAGAATTTAACAAAAACCCCAGCAACATGTATGAGACACACTCTTTTGACTTGTTGGTTAGGGTTGTCCACAACACTTCCAAACATTATAGGCTATCCCTTAGTTGACACCCAGAGATGGAAGATAAATATATTTTGCTGAGGACACCATGTACTTCAGACACAGGGCCCAGAGGACTTTGACTGGACCTGACTTGAAACCCTCTTTCATAGGGACTAACTCTCATTGTACCAGAAAGTGTGATGCAAGCTCTGAAAGAAGAGAATCAGCCAACAGTCCTATGCAGCTGTGATGCCTATGAACCACAGCAATGGTCACCCTAACACTTAAGGTGCAATAGGGGCATGTATGCTTTATTTGTAATCAACAGCTCTCTAATCGGACTTAAGTCCAGTCCAACAAGAGGGAAATCATGCTTGGTACTGGAAACTTAGCCAAGTTCCCAACCTAGAAAAGTCATGAATCTTGGAGAATTTACAGTTGTCACTTTACTAAACCAAAAGAATTCCTAACTATAATATAAATATTTGTCCTTATACCCACAGATTGGTATGCTTCTTACCCCTCCATTCAGGAAATTTATCTTAAAAATACATGGAGACAAACCCATAAGTAAACAAGATGCTGCTGTAGAGTTCAGTCTCAACGTGCATATCTATCTACCACATAACTCCTACATCTAAGACTTGGGGAACATTGCAGAAGAAGAGGTGGAAAGATTGCAAGAACAAGAGAATAGAGGAGATTGCAGTGAAATTGTGTCTTCTACTAATATTAAATGTTAAGCCCATAAAGTCCCACCAATGTGACTGCATAAATCTCAGGGGAACAAGGATAACCACATTAGATATGACAATGTAGATATGGTTAAGAGGGAAGTCCGTACGCCCTCAACCCTACACAAAGAATTACAAGCAAATAAGGGATGCTGAGAGAGAGAAAGTCTTCTTCAGAGAAGGAAAGACAAATTGGTTATCCAATACTAACTACATGGTCAGCAATGAAAACAGACAAAGAAGTAACATTATATAGACTGAGAAGGTTGCATTTAGGAATATTTATTTTTATATAGTTAGGAATGTATATTATATAATTTTTTATATTATTAAGCTGTTAGATACTAAATTATTTAATACAACATTAATAAAGAAGGACATGAATTTGAAAGAGAACAAGGAGTAAATATATGGGAAGGTTTGGAAGAAGAGAATAGATAGGGGAGAAATGGTATAATTATATTATACTGGCAAAATTTATGATTAAATTTATGAAAGTTATTGATTTTTGTCTGTGCATGTCTTAAGGAAATGGGAAGTCTAGCCAACTACAGTGGCAGTTGCTTATAATCCTAACACTTAGAAGGTAGAGGCAAGGGAACTAGTTATTCCAGGTTAGCCTCAGCTACATAGTCAGTTTTTAAAATTATAATTACATAACTTCCTCCTTTGTCTTCTCTCCAACACCTTCTATGCTTCTTCCCTCCATCTCTTCCCATGTGCCCTCTCAACTCCCTTTCAAACTGAAAACCTCTTTTTGATTATATATGTATGCATAAATATGTAAATACATTCTTATGCATCTTATTTTAAGTAAAATGTTTGTATATTCAGCTATTTCTGCCTTTGGACATTACTGAATTTCACAGTTTTTGAATTATGAAGTGTTGAGGTAAGAAAGTTGGAAGCAGACCCTGGCTTTAATATTTGTTAGCTATATGTGTTCAGAAAAAATAGTCACCTTTATTCTTCAGACTGTTCGTTAATAACATGTAACTAATGACCTCACTCTTGTAGTTTTTCTGATCATTAACTAAGGGAAAATTTTAGAAAATCTTGAAGTATAACCATATGTTTTAATACACACTCATGCACTTTCCCTTACTATCATATGCAATATTTTTCTGTCCAAGCATTTTATTATATCTTAGAAGACATGACAGAAATGAATCCTTCTATATCTCATTTCTCAGTTTTTCATTCATAGTATGCCTGTTTCAAGAAATTCTGTTCTGCTTTTCTTTTTCCATTTGTTATTTTCTCCCTTTTTTGGACATGGTCTCATGAAGCACAAACTGATCTTAGATGAAAAATGCAGTTCAGGCTGTCTTTGAAGTCCTGCTTCTCCTGTTTCCTCCAGATCCACCAGAGTACCAGAGTGCTGGGATTACTAGCTTGTGTTATTATATACAGCTCAGATTCAGTAAAATCTTATTCATTTTTTTTTGTTTTTGTTTTGCTTAAAGTTAGAGACATTTTGTAACATCATGAATTCTATAGACCATCCCATCACTGATAGCCATGAACTTTAGAAAACGGGCGAGTAAGAGAACAGCAACCCTTTACATACTGGCTGCAGAAGTGGCATTTTGATATTTGGAATGAACTCGTCTTTTTGTGGTTCTTGTTCTGCATAAGCAGCTCTTATATGTAACAGCCTTTTTTTTGGCTCCCAACCAGTTCCCAAATATAAGACTCATGGACTAATTATTAGTTATGAATGCTTAGCCTTATCTTCTGTTTATCCCACTAATTCTTATAATTTAATTTAACCTGTTTCTAATCATCTATGTTTTGCCTCAGGACTTTTTACCTTTCATTCTGGATATCCTACTTTCCTGGTTTCTCAGTGTCTGGCTGGTCCCCGGCATCTCACTAGTGTCTCTTTTCTTTCTTCCCCGAGCCTAAATTCCTCCTCCTTACTTGCTCTCCCTGCCCAGAAGTCTCGCTTATACCTTCTCCCTTGCTATTGGCCATTCAGCTTTTTATTTTTTTATTTTTTAAGACAGAGGTTCTCTGTAGCTTTGGAGCCTATCCTGGAACTAGTTCTTGTAGATCAGTCTGTCCTTGAACTCAGAGATTCACCTGCCTCTGACCCAAGAGGGTTGGGGTTAAGGGCATGCACCACCACCACCACCTGTCTGGCCATTCACCCAGGGTGTGGCTACTAACAGTTTGTCTTGACTTACGGTGTGGATTCTTGTTTGTGGGGTATCAAGATGATTAATATGGTAATTACTTCGTTCGTTCCTTGTTAGTATCATGGTAAAGAAGTCTTGCTTTCTTCCCCCCCTTTTGGGTTCAGGTATTTTAAGATCATGAGAAGTAAACACAGACAGATTCATTATTCACTGGGATGCCGTCCTGAGTGTATTCTGTGTCTCTGTATATTTCTTTTCTATCTCTGTTTTTCCTGCCTCACATTTCTAATCCACATGCTTCTATCCTGGAACATATAAACCCATGAAGGCTAGGGTCCAACTGTTGGTTCCTCAATGTGGAGCTACCGACACCACAACATTTCCCCTCTTTGTCTAAATAAAAGAAAGGTTTTAACTTTAACATAGTAAAATGATATACAATAAGAACAGTTATCCAGTAAGCATTAATTTTACAATATCAGTATTTTTGTATTTGCCAAATTCAGAGACATCACTCTATTATCTATCCAATCTTGGTGAGTCTAAAGCTCTGTACCTAACTTACCATTTATCATTACTAAGGAAAACTGCAACTATAAGTATCTAGTGTTCAACACCATCAAAGATCCTAGGAGGATATATTATTACCTGTGTAAACAGGACATACAGGGCAAGCAAATTCCAAAACTTTAGAAATGGCTGAGACATCTGACAACCTGGATAGCCACTTAAGGTTCCACTGCAATGCTGGGCATCCATCTCCAGTCTACAGACGTAGTATATCTGGCAGGCTTGTCTATTTTGAGAAATTATACCATTTTATTTGGGCAAATTTTGGCAGTCACTTTCCTTTGTGTCCTGCATGTCCAGTTTGGACAGTATACTGTCAGCAGTCAAGGAAAAGGCAGTTTCTTGCTCAAATGGCTAGCTTTGCTACAGTGAAAACAAACTCAATATGCAGTTCTCCAATGCTTATAATCTTTTTATGAAGTGGATTGGTGCCGCTAGGAGTAAATGTGTCTCACTGTCATGAAATGTCCTACAGTAACAAAACATTTTACATGCTATATTCTGTATATCTTTGAAGTAACTGAAGATCATCTATCTATCTAAAATATATCTGTGCTTAACTTTAAAAACATACCTAACATAACTATAAGTTTTATTATTAGATGACTAAGTACTTACTAACTTATATTTCTTAATTATACATTACATTTTAAATAATCTGCATAGGTGTAATACCTTAAGAGTAGAAAAAATCTTGCAGTATAACAAAAATAACTTTAAATTTGTCTCAGCATCCCAAAATCGATACCAATGTAAAATATTTGACATTAATAACTGTCTTTTTATCCCGCATTTCTATATCCACACTAAATGATGACATTCAAACCCACTGAATGACAAAAAAAAATCCACTTCCCCTCCTGGAAATGTGGATACTGTGCTCCTTAGACTGATTCTTGTTGTCTAAGGATGACAACATCTTTAGGGGATACTGAAAAAATGATATAATGGTCAAGTTCTGAGAAAACTAGTTTTAACATGTATTGTCCAGTCTCAGAATTCTTTCCATTCATTCAGTATATATGTCACCTGTCATAGTTTTTTTTGGTTTATTTGTTTATGTCTATACCCAATATTTTCAGATGATCTCCCCTAATAAAACCTGATTTCTATTAATCTTGAAGAAATCCACAGCCTTTCATTTCCTATGGAAGCAAAAGTATAACCTCTTCCTCAACACAGTAAATTTTCTGAATTCCATTTTAAAGTTAAGACATTTGTAAAGTATCTAGGCTGGTGTAATTCAGGAGTCCCTTTTACAATCCAGTGTTTCTTAGCAGCTGTCATTTTCTCATTAACATCCAAAACATTCAAAATCAGTTCAACACCATACAGAATCCAGATTTCCTTTGGATTTCCCATCTTTATGTGGTTTTTCTATTTATATTACTTTACTCTCTCTAAAGACTATTGTTTTTAAACATTTTTTTGTGACTGTCTTTACCCATATTCTTTTGTTTCTTAAGTGCCTACACATATTTTTAAACACGCTATAACCTTTCAGAAGATATTTTTCATCTGGACCTGTCTTTTTGAATGTCTCTAACCTTTTCTGACTGCATGAGCTAACTTTTAAACTGCTAAGTGGCTTTTTACTGGCAGCTGCTTCTTCATGCTAGTTTCTTTGCTCCAACCCACTTGGTTTCCATGAGAATTGAGTTTTATACATCGAGAGCATGGCCGAAGGCTTCATTCAACCACCCAGCTCTAGGAATTTTGTGCTCCAACTGTGGCAGGTTTTTTTGTTTCATCAATTTATTTTACTTCCCAGCTACAGCCTCTGTAGTCAGAGGCCACTCGTTTGTTCCCAGCTCTCCAGACCCAAAATAATGACTCAGAAACTATATTATTTGCAGTAGTGTTTGGCCAATAGCTTAAGTGTATTGCAAGGTAGCTCTTATATCCTAAACTAACCTATCTCCATTAATTTGTACATCACCACGAGGTCATGACCTACTTGGAAAGTTTCAGCATGCTCCAGCAGAGGCATTTGTTTCTTGTGGGAGACTACATGGCTTCTCACTGACTCTACCTACTCTCTCTCTATATCTCTTTCAGCCTGGATATACTCTGCTAAATCATTAGCCGAAAGCAGCTTCTTTATTAAACAATGACAATAAAACAGATTCACATACATCACCTTCCACATCAAGTCTACTTCACATCCTCCCCTCCCAGTCCTTTCCCCTCACCCCTGGTCCCTCCTCGTTATTCCTCCCCACACATACACTCTAATCTCCTCTTCCTTTGTATCTATCCAGCAAAGAGAAGGTCTCTCATGAGTATCAAAAATCATGGCATAATAAATAAGTTGCAGTAAAACTAAGCACCTCCTCATGTATTAAGGCTGAGCAAGAACACCCAGTAGTGTCTCAAAAGCCAGACGAGTCCTAAAAGGGTCCCAAAAGAGGTGTAGGCAACCCTCTTCTCACTATTAGGAGTTCCACGTGAGAGCCAAGCTACAGCTGTGGCAGCCACTTTTACTTAGCTTGCAGTTTCTACTTAATATGCTAACTGCTCAAGTGCTCATTGTGCAGTAGAGCTTCTAAAAGGAGCCATATCCATTTTGTTCATCTGATTCTTTCAGTTTTCTCAGGCTCTATATGGAAATGCAGGTCACACATTAGAACACCAAATGTAGCAGGCCCAGTAGTCTATAAAATGCCTGTGAAATATAAGTGATGTGTAATATTTGTTTATCTAGGCAAAGGTGTGTTACATTTGTTTATGCTGCATTTGTTTAATTATGAGAAGATTGCTACTGTTTTACCTTGCCTTCCTAAGGCAACTGTTTTGTCTAATAAAATGCTGAATGACCAATAGCTAGACAAAGGGACAGGTGGTGCTGGCAGACATAAGGAATAAGTAGGAAAGGGAATCTAAGTGTGTGTGTGTGTGTGTGTGTGTGTGTGTGTGTGTGTGTGTGTGTGTGTGTATGACAGAGAGAAAGAGAAAATGAATGAAAAAGAGATGTCAGCCTGCCAGGCAGCTCCCACAGAGCTTGCTGAATGGACTGTGGAGTGCCACGCCAGGCTTGCTTTAGGTTGAATGTAGAATGCCTCTAAGTACAGATGACTAAATCCTCCTCCCTTCAGTTAAGCTTGGACAAGTACTTCTTATATCCTGTCTGCTTTTTTAGTTAAAGTAAGGAGGAGGTTACTGATGTACCCACTGAGTCTAGTTTGACTCTATCAGAGTGAGAAAAGCCAAACGACTGTTGTAGAAACAGAAATCCCTGTGATGGCTTCAGATTTCACTACTGTTTGAATCCATGAAAGGAGACCTTGTTGGATGTAGTTTGAGCTGATAGCTTGCAATTGACTAGTCTGACCTGTGGATCACGTGGCTGCACCTGTCAGCCAATGGAGACAACAAAAACATCATCTCTGAGTGTAACTAGTTACTACAAAACTAATACTGATGGATTTTGTTTTCTTTGTTTTGTTAAAGAACAATTGACATACAATATATGAGACTCTTAAAGTGTATAAGAACTTATAAATTGTGGTGACTTGGCAATGATTATATCGTATTCCATCAAGTGGTTTCAAGAATATTAGTCAAAATTCTCTTGAGGAACAGAACTGACAGAGAGAATATTTGATATAGAAAGGAACTTATTAGATGGGCTTATGCAATGTAGCTGACTAGTTCAGTAACTGCATATTGGAAAGTCTGAAGACCCAGCAGCTGCTAAGTCCACAAACTGGATGCCTTAGCAGCCCAGAACTGGCACTGAAAGCCTGGAGGATGACAGATCTGTTGGACTTCAGTGAATGTTGGAAGCCTGAAGTAGTTGGTCTCCAATTTTAGCAAACGATAAGAACAAGAGCAACACTGAGTTGATAGATTCAGCAAGACGTGAAGGTGGGCAGGCAACCAGAACAGCTTTTACCTCAGATATCTTTATAACTGGGTTACCACGAGTGCTTCACATTCTGGTGGAGGATCTTCTCTGCTCTGCTATATTGATCTTTCTTGGAAATTCCTTCAGAGACTCACCAAGACCCTGGTCCCTTAGTTTATTCCAGATCCAAGCAATCAAGATTAACAACACACTAAATACTATAGCTAATATTGAAACCTGTATGTCAAGTAATATTTCTAAGCATTTTAAACATTTCTATCTCCCCTCCAAAATCTTCATTGATCTCTCTTTACAAGTTATTGATCTCTCTTTACAAGTCCCAGGTGCTGACTGTGGGACTAAGTATATTAAAGGTAAGGTACATCTGTATTGAGGGGCATATTCAGTTGACAAGGATGGAGGTTCAAGTTTTCATTGCATAGTTGGCAATAATCAATTGTTTTTCCTTGAATAATTCATCTTATTTTTTCAAACAGTGTTCTCATTTAAAAGGAATATAAAGGAGGCTCAGGTAATTGACAGAACTGATAAATGTCAGCATTGACAAATGGGAAGGAAATGCCTATGTTTAATTCTCAAAACCCAGAGTAGAGAGACTGCTCAGACATAATTTGGGAGTGAAAATGCAAGCGAAGGAGCAGACTCTCAAGCGGGATGCCCTGAAACTGTCTTTGAAGAATGAGATGTAAGCAGAGCACATCCCATCCTTCCACCTCTGCCTGAAAAATCTGTATCTTCATCACCTTTTACTTACATCCATGAACTCTGCTCTTCTTCCAATCTGTTGCCTGCTATGCCCTTCCTACCTCCTTTTAACAACAAACTCTGTTGCAAGCTGTTTTCTTAACCATCCACCTAGAATATGAGTCTTATCTATGCAGCTTAGGTCTATAGTTCAAGATTTCCCAAGTCTGTTATATTCCACAGCTTTCTTTTAAAGTAAGGGTCAACACAGCATAACTTGTCTATTTTGTTGTTCTATCAAAACCATTCTGAGCAGAAGCATAGCAGATCAACACCTGCTTAAAATAAAGATCTTCAACTTGACAATTTAGCTTCACAGTTTAACTCAAATAATATTTTCTAAAAATGACATCCATTAGCTATTTACAGGCTTTGCTTTCTAGAAAACCATCTCTGTATAGTTCCATATATGATACACTGATGAGATTAACAATTCTATCAAAGATTGTTTCTAGAGCTATCTTTGAACTGTATCTCTTGCAAATCTTTGTCCACTATATTCCATCCTGTCCATACCCTAAGCACCAGCTTCTGTTGCGAATTAGGTCGGTATGATAAGTAACCAGGCTAGCTCAAGAGTAACAGGAATACTTTAATGGTTAAAGAGGGAGAAACTTACACTACAAGAATGGGAGTTCCGAAATCCGATAGGTCTGGGGGCACTGGAGAGAGCGCGCACCTGCATCTTCCAGTTTTAATACCTGGGCTCCAGGTGGCCACACCCTAACCGGATGTGATTGGTTGAGCTTCCCCATCAAGATTCCTCCTCTATGGTTCTCTTTTGGAACTGTTCTTAGTAAAATATGGCACCTCACATTAATTATACTCATGTTGTCATGTTGTTCTCTTGACATTTAATTTTATATCATATCTATGTATTTTTATGATGAATCTAAACAGGATTCTCTTCATTCTTAAATATTGCTTTAAATGTCATTGCTTCAAGTATACTTAACAAATAGTCAGAGTTAATCCATCTACCATATTGTGATTGTAAATAAACTGGGAAGCAAAAGTCAGAAGGAGTATCTGAGAATACTCAGAGATTTTAAATAGCATGTTTTAAGTTTCCATTGTTTTGATACATTGTGATCAAAATAGTCAACTAATTTTGAAATTCCTAAGTTAGTCAGAATCTAAGAAGGAATTTGGCACATTTGTGCAAATAGTTTACAGTCTTAGAAATTAAATGGGAGTTGCTTTCAGATGTGATGCAAACAAATGGTTCTTCTATGAAGACTGTCACCTGATTCAAAGCAAGATAGGATTTCACATTGCCCTGGAATCCTTTTGTCTTTCTGTAATTATAGTAGCTTTTCTGTCCTCTATAGTAGTGATTTTTCTATAGTAGTAATTTTACTCTCTGCCATCTCAGTTACTCATTCAACCACAGTACAGAAATACTAAACAGAAAATTCCCAAAATACATAATTCATAAATTTGACATTGTTGGTTGTTGTGATTAGCTAAATGAGATCGTATGCTGGCCATTTCATCTTGCCCAGAACATGAATCATCCTTTTGTCCAATGCATCCCCATGTACCCTTCCTGGCCATCAATTACCTAATGCCCATTCTGACTCTCAGAATCACTGCCATGGTGTCACAGTACCTCTGTCCAAGACACTCTGCTTTACTTAGTATTGCCCAAGAGTTCGGCTGGCCATTTAGATGTTCTAAAAGAAGCCAAAGTGTTTTCAAGTAAGTAAGATGATAAATAAAAAAAAAATTAAAGGGGTAAGGTATATTTTATACTGTTATTACAGAACACCATTATATTTTTGTTTTGTTGTGCTATTGTTAATCTCTTCCCCAACTTGCCAGAGGTAAGACCCTATGCAGTGGTAAGGGTGCCAAAATTGGCTTTGCCCTGTGGTCAGATTGATGACTGTCTTCTTTTTCTTTCATGCCCACCCCCATCCCTGAGACATGGTCTCTGTAGCTTTAGAGCCTTCCTGGAACTTGCTCTGTAGACCAAGCCAGCCTCAAACTCACAGAGATCCACCTGTCTCTGCTTCTGGAGAGCCGGGATTGAAGGCATGCGCCACCACCACTCTGTCTGATTGATAAATATCTTAAAGGCCATCAGACCCTTCATCCAGCAACTGATGAAAGCAGAGGCAGAGATTCACAGTGAAGCACTGGGATGAAGTCCCAAAGTTCAGTTGAAGAGTGGGAGGAGTGAGAATATGAGCAAAAAGGTTAAGACCATGATACAGAAACCCACTGAAATAGCTTACCTGAGCTAATGGGAGCCCACCAACTCCACCCTGACAGTGAGGGAACCATCATAGGACGAAACTAGGCCCTCTGAATGTGGGTGACAGCTGTATGTCTGGGCAAGACTGTGGGGCCACTAGCAGTGAGACCAGGATTTATCCCTATTGCTTGTACTGGCATTTGGAACTCATTCTCTTTGGAGAGATATTTTGCTCAACCTAGATATTGTTGGGAGGGCCTTGGTCCTGCCTCAAAGTAATGCTGACTCTCCATGGGAAGCCTTATTCTTGTTGAAGAGTAGATAGGGGAGTGAAAAGGGAGAAGGTAGAGGGAGAAGGAGGAGGCAAGGGAGTGGGAACTGGAAATGATATGTAAAATGAGAAAAGATAGTTTTTTAAAAAATTAAAAAAAATTAAAAATTTTCATTCAGTATTTTTTGTCATATTCATTAGGAATTTAAAGTTTTATATAAAAATCCAGTTGAATTAAAGAAAATTGTAGGGGAGAACTTTCTTCTATCTTGAATTTATGTAATATTTTTCTTGTTTTCTGTGAATGAAATAGATGGATCTTAAATAAATCTGAGATTGAAATATATGTAAAAGATGTATTTTCTTATTATATATACAGAAAGAACTGAAGAATATATATATGTGTGTGTGTGTTTATACATGTATCACTTATAAAATGGAAAAATACATGTATAAAATTTATTACTATTACTATAACTGTAACTATTATTACAACTACCACATCCTCTAGCAGAACACTCACATTTTATTTCACTCCATAGGTATTTGGTAGGATTTGCTTGGAGGTATTTCCACCAACACTGGGCAATACGCAATACCTGTCATATTTTCCACCTCAGACCTTAGTGCTTGCTGACTCTAAATGAATTTAGAGTTTTCTTTCCTTGGCATTGCTTATGATGACTACTGTGAGAATAAGGAGATCCTCGGCAAAGTTGCAATGACTATACTTGCTTTGCTAACCACAAAGCCTTCAGAATCACTGTAGGTCAGGAAATCTTGTTTCTAGATCTTAGTCCTTTGCCAGATATGTTATACACAGGTTGTCATGAACTACTGTATAACTTTTTCTGTTTCTAGATCTTAGTCCTTTGCCAGAATTCCAAAGTCTCTGTGGAAAGATTTCTTTTGGTGTTTGTTTTATGGTTGTTACTTTAGAATATAGTCTCAAAGATGGGCCTGATGTCATATGGTACAGCCAGATGTGCACCATGGCCCTGCAGGCTTGCCAGTAGACTAAAATGTGGAGGAAGAAGACAGTGATAGTGATGACCTGAGTCTGTGCATGGCTATACCAATGTTTGCTTGTGTATTAGTTTTTAATAAACTACAGTCGGAGGCTGCTTATTTGTTCCTAGCTGCTCAGCCCCAGAATAATCACTCAGATACCATATTATTTGCAATACTTTTTGGCCAATAGCTTAAATATATTTCTGACTAACTCTTATACCTTAACTGGCCTATCTCCACTAATCTGTGCCTTGTCACGTGGCTGTGGCTTACCAGGTAAAGTTCCAGCTTGTCTGTTCTGGGTGGCTAAATGGCATCTCACTGACTCTGCCTTCTTTTTCCCAGTGTTCAGTTTAGTTTACTTACCTAGCTATGTTCTGCCTTGTTATAGGCAAAAAACAGTTTATTTATTCATTAACCAAAAAATCAACACATAGAGAGAAGGACCTCCTACACTACTTACACTTTTCTGTTTAAATAAAAAAAATGAAGGTTTTAATTTTAACACAATAAAATTATATATATGTAGTAATAGGTGCAGCGAGGTCGCATCTCCAGCACCCCGCTGCCCGCACCCCGGCCGCCTCCGGCTAGCTTTACCCGAAATAATTACACGGACACTGTATTCTTTTAAATACTGCTTGGCCCATCTATC
>NC_022012.1:55288451-55289943 GCF_000317375.1 Microtus ochrogaster | reverse complement strand
TTCTGTTTACTCCTCCCACCTCTGTTTTAACCTATCAGGGCAAGCAGCTTCTTTATTTAATTAACCAATGACCTTCCTCCATCACATATACAAAAAAAGTATCAAGCAAGAATTACAGTTACAATATTTATATTTACTTTATCTTTTATAATAATTAATAAAAACTACAACTATCTATTCTTCAACTCCATCAAAGACTCCACAAGGAAAATAATATTACTTGAGTAAGCAGAAAGTGCAATCAAGCAACTTTCAAAGTGTGAAACAAATGACAGAAACAACTGGCTACCTGGGCAATCTCCCAAAGTCTCATTTGCAATGTTGGAGTAACCAACTTTGGCTAAGGCCTAGAGTAACTGACACACCATTTTCAGAGGCAAGACATTTTTTAAAACTGTTTTTACAGGATTTGACAAACCTGTCTTGGCAGGATTCAACAGCCTTTTTTCTTGTATCCTGCTTGTCATGTCTGGACATCATGCATTTTGTCAGTGGTTAATACATGGGCAGTTCCTTGCCCAAAGACCAGTTTTGCCAAGAAGAAAACATGCTCCAAGTGGAGTGCTTTGGGTACTCAACATTCTTTTGGGAATAGATCGGTGCTGCTGTATACAGATGTATTTTTAGATGGATAGGAATTCTTCAAACCTTTCAAAGACTACAGAAGGATATGATATTACCTAAATAAAAAGGAAGTGCATTGTAAGCAACTTCCAAAACTCTAGAACTGACAACGATCTCTCGCACCCAGCCAGTCCCCCAAAGTTCTTCTGTATCATTGGCACATCCATCTTCAGCCTACAGGACCATAGTATCTGGCAGACTTTTCCACAAAGCAGGAAATTTGAAGATCTGTTCTTCCTTTTAATGGCAAATTCCATCAGTTGCTTTCTTCTGTGTCATGCAGAATGTCTGGCAGACTCTTTTATGAAGCAGGAACCCTGAAGGACTGTCTTCCCTTTAGAAAAGTTCAGCAGTCATTTCTCTGTGGGTTTTGCATGTCCAGTTTATACAAAATAACATCAAACAGTCTGAGCAAGAGCAGTTTCTTGCCCAAATGGCTAACCAACTCCACAAGAAGCCTCTTCAATGCCCATCTTCCTCTTGAAGTAATTGGTGCTGCCAGGAGCAGATGTGTCTCACTGTCATGAAAAGTCCTAATTTCTCAAAACATTTTAAATGCGATATTCTGAAGGTCTTTGAAATGTGAAGAATATCTATCTAACTGAAATATATTTCTATATCAAGAAAACCTAATTAAAATGACTAAAACCTTGACTATTATAGATAATTATCTATTAATCTATATTTCTTAATTATACATTATATTTTTAAATGACCTACATAATCACAATACCTTAACAAGAGCAGAAATATACATATGTAGCAAAATTGTTCTTAAATTTGTATCAATAAACCAAGATCCATACCAATATAAATTTTTATATCATATCTCCCTTTATTTTTTATTTTTTTAAATTAAAAACTCTAA
>NC_022012.1:55283742-55288351 GCF_000317375.1 Microtus ochrogaster | reverse complement strand
TACAAGAAAAACTTCACCAAATGTACAATATAACTCTGTCAGACTTCCAGACAGAGTTTACTTTAAATGTGAACAAACACTTATAAACAATCATTTAGGCAATTTGGACATAGTTCTCTCCAAACTATTTCTTGCTGTTTATTGGGTGAAATATTTTCTTTTGGGAGTTTCACAAAGCTCTTTCAGGGTGTCTTGGTCCATCAAACCACATTAGTATAGAAGGATTATACAGGTTCTCATCCTCTGTGGAAATGAAAGAAGAACCTCTTTTCCAATGCAACAAATCCTTAGACCCAAATTTTTAAGACAAGATCCCTTTAAAGTATATATGTTGGTTATTTAGCTCCTTCACAGTCAAGAAATTCAAGTAAACATATACACAATCCACACACTTTGTGTATATTCCTTCTTTACGTGGTTTATTTTTCTTTACTTCTTTTAATTTCTGACTGTCTGTATTGTTTCTTTAAAGACTTTACCATTTTTAATAAAACATTTACTTCTTTTTATAACTGCATATATATATATATATATATGTGTGTGTGTGTGTGTGTGTGTGTGTGTGTGTGTGTGTGTGTGTGTGTGTATTTTCCCAAGCCTACATACATTTATCCAACACTGTGACTTATTTAGAGGTCTTTTTGGCCTGAATCTGTCTTTATTGTGTATCTGTACACAGACCAGAAGTGCTTCTTTAAAAGCTAAGCGATATTACTATGACTAAGGATGCTTTGCCTTTTGGCTCTACCCAGTCCAACGTGTTGGAGGAGTTCTATTCTGCAGCAGAGGTTTTATGAGAAAGAACCTTCACTTGCATCTTGATTACTTCTACCAGATTGCAAAACCTAGCTGTGAAAACTAATCACATCACAGTTTATATGTTTTGCAAAGCTATCCCCTGTTCTGGGGCCAACTTGAAATGTGTTAACTTCTATGTTAAGTAAGGCCATCACATCCAAATGTAGGTTGTATTGCTTTCCAAGTTTACAGAGGTCCATCAAATGTTGCACACATTCTGGCAGATACTGCAGGCAGAAACCAGACTATCCTTTAGAGTGATTACTTATCCCATACCATAAAATCTCTTCAATTCCACATAAATGACAGTATCTCTCTAAAAGAACACATGTATGTATCTAGGAATTCCTCATCTCTGGCAAAATCATGATATTTTTAGTGCTGTGGATTACCACATCTCAGACAAGAGAAGCTTCTGCAAAACCCGCTATGATACACAGCAGAAGTAACTTAGTCCTGAGGAAAGATAACCAAGGTAGATTGCTGTTCTTACCAGGTAAATTCAAATTACTTCATGTAAGCCATACTAATGGGAAAAAGTTTACCTGTCTGATCAATAGCTGGATATCTGCCATCTGCCACTGACTGGGTGTGTTGAAGTATGCCAATTAAGAACTCTAGCTCAACCACTGTCTGGGTGTGCTGACATGTGCCTTTTGAGGTATCTAGCTCAAGCTAGATGTAGTTCCAAGCTTGGGGAGTAGATACAAAATATAACAAGTAGCTGGAGAGCTATTTACAGGGAGAGTTCATTTTCTTTTTTTAGTGACATAACCTCTACACTTCATGACAGGTCCTACTCTTAAGAGTAGGGAACACAAACTAGACTTGAGGCATTGGTCATATAGAAAACTGAAAGTGTGTTGGGAACTCAATTGAGAGTGAATATGGAAGAAACTCTGTGTGAATATGATTAAAATACATTGCATGAAATTATCAAATGACAAATAAAATATTATTTTTAAAACTGTACATATGAAAAAAGCAAATGTCTCCTAGCCCTAATTATTTTCTTTTACTAATTCATAGGCATCCTCCCTTGCAGGAGCATGTTGTAGATGTATATTTATTATTTGTTTTCTTTTGTTGGTGAGGAAAATATCCACACATTTAGTGAATTAATCCCTGGTCAGTGTATTATCTTTTATTTCTGGAGATAAGAAGTCTTATGCATGTCCACTGAGCTCAAGTCAAGGTGTGCATTAAGCTGTTTCTTTAAGGGGGAATACTTTCCCTTGTCTTTTCTGGTTCTCAGGACATTAACATTCTTTGAACACTTCCCTGGGTTATGGAGACAGAAACATTATATCTCTATGACCTTTGTTTTTTGATGAATTTCCTGTACCCTTCCTCACTCCCTCCTTTTCTTCCTTTTTTTCTTTTTCTTACAACTGATGACTCACCTTTTTCTAGGTAGTCTTTTTTTACTAGATTATTTGTTGAGATTATCATTTAATTACAATTTTCCCATGCCTCTCTTTTCCCTTTCCTCCCTGCAAACCCTCCATATGCCCCTTCTTTCTCTCCTTCAAATTCAAGGTCTCCTGTTTTTAATGATCTTTACTTCATGCATTAAAGTATATGCGTATGCATATTTATTCTTAATTTTTTGGTTGTAATCCTAGATTTGAATGGCTCCAGCCCTATAGATATATATTCTTAAATATAACTTGTCAATTCTATACAATGTTGCCTATATGTATGTTTTTAAAGCTGACTGCTACTGGATTGATTCCTCTTGATGTGCTCTTCTTTGGGGACGACTACTAAAATGTCCAAGATGAAGAATGATTTATTATCTGGATTGGGACTCCTCAAAAGACCTCCACAATCCACCAGAGGCCATACCTATATCCCTGGTTTATACTGCTGCTGGGAACTGTGTTGATCTTCCTGGACCATGTTACCATCAAAGGCCACATTGGTGTCTGTGGCCATGCTGATGTTTGTGATCCATGTTGCAACCAAGGGCCATGTATTTTTGTGATCCATACTGTCACTTGAGCCATGTTGATGTCTTCAGTCTGTGCTATTGCCTGAGACCACGTTGAAGCTTGTAGTCTGTGTTACTACAGGAGGATACATAGATATCTGTGGTCTATACTCCTGCCAGAGACCATGTTGATGTCTGTGATTTGTCCTGCCAGTGGGGACCATGCTGTGGTCTGCTTTCCATGCTTCCCCTGGAGGCTATGTGGATATTCATGGTCTTTGCTGCCACAGGACACAGTGTGTAAGTCTGTCCTACCACTGCCTGCTACAGGCAAGGAAACTTATTTTGTAGTGGTGTAGATGATTGCAGACTCACAGCTGAGAATAAAAGACATTGAAGGCTTCTGTGACAACCTTCCCTCCCTTCCAAAATTAAAAAGAGCAGTTTAGACAGGAAGTCAGTGAAAAGAGCCCTTAAAATTTGTAATAGGGATGCTGAAGTGTAGCTCTCTACAGTTGATGGCTTCTATCCAAGGACTGGGGTGGAGAAGTCTGAGTTATCTTTAAGGGTCTGGCCACTGGAAGTTTGACCATACTTTAATGAATATATGGGCAACATGAATTGGACTTGGTCTATTTTTTCTCTTATTTTTCTAAGTGTTTTGGGGGAGGCTGGACCTGAGATGAATGGGAAACAAGTGTGATCAGAGTGTATTGCATGAAATTCCCAAATAACAACAAAAAAAATATTATGTTGGGAAAAAGAGAGGAAAAAAAGAGACCATATGATTAATTCCTTGTCTCACTATATAAATATTCTCTCCAACTCCATTGTCCAGTTGCTCAGATTTCTATTCCATTTGATACACTTACTGTAGTACTATAATTTATTTATCACTGATGATTGATCACTGGTCATCTATATTTCTTTATTCCAAAATGTTATTATTTTGTTATTCAGTTCAGGAATTCCAATCTTTACAACAGAATATCTAATCATCATTCTTCACTTACATGTAAATGGTATTCATTGTGAAGATTTCATAAAAATATATCTCTGTTTTTTATTTACTTTCTTAATTCTTGTGAAGGAAGGAGCAGTTAGGCCATCTTGATAGATATAGTCAAAGATTGGAGTGTGTATTTTTACCCTTTTCTCTGTCTAAACCTGCAATTTCCTGTAAATTATAGTAAGTATGTTCAATAATCTAAATTGCATTTAATGAAAATCACCATTGAAACCATGGTTCATCCTACTAATGTTAAAGCATATAAAGTCCTGCTCATCTAAGCACATTAATATATCAAATCACAAATTGTAACTATATCAAAAAAATTAATCTTTCCCTATGTTATAACAGTCTCTGGCTCCAATTGCACAGACTTTCTCCATTCAAGCTTATAAAAATCAGAAAATATCAAAACATTTGGTTTATCTCCTTCTACATTAGATTATGAACTTCTCCCCATGTAGCATGCTGGTTAGTATGCTAAGAGAACCGGCTAATGTATTAGGCTCAGGTAAGACACTGTAGACAGGGCTTTAAGAATGGAAAGTCTTATCATTTATACTGAAGAGAGCCTTCAGTAAGTTTGGAAACTCAGACTGCAAAGATGTTCAACTTTCACCATAATCTATAAAATACTGAATACAAAAATCAAAATTTCACTCATTATAAACAATGTCCTAAATTCAAGAAAAATAAGTCTAGTTTATTTGGGAATTATGTATATTAATTAATAAAAATCGAAACTTAAACCACATAGTTTCAGATGGATCAATTAAGAACAGTTAGACATTTAATGTTCTGGCTTTGTGGGAGCCTAGCCAGTTTGGATGTTCACCTTCCTAGACCAGGATGGAGGGGGGGAGGACTTT
>NC_022012.1:55274306-55283642 GCF_000317375.1 Microtus ochrogaster | reverse complement strand
GGGGGAGGGGGAGAGGAGTGGGAGGAGGGGGAGGGAAATGGGAGGCTGGGAGGAGGTGGAAATTTTTTTTCAATAAAAAAAAGAAAAAAAAGAAAAAAAATTAAAGGAGTATGTATGAAATAGGAAGTACATAGCCCCCAGTTACTATAGCATTTATTATCTGATACTTTATAGGAAAATAGTTTTTCAAACACTCTATTAGGAAATGATCATTTTAGTTTCATGTAAATTACATTGTATACTCCATAAGGCTGGCAGGGGTTTAATATGTAAGTCACAAATTCAGAGAATTTTCTGTAAACTCCATCACAGTCGAAAATATTTCTTTCAGTGCCCTGCTTTTAGAGTCATTATTACATTTGTTCTAACTGTTCTCATAACCAATGAAGAATTCAATTGAGGTACTGATAGTTCATTGTGTCATGAAGCCACATGCCATGACTCCATTTCACCAGGAAAGACATCATGAAAATATTTAATGAAAGTAATGAAATAGGTGTAAATGCAGTTGTTGAACTGAACAAGTCAATCCCAAATGCTATATCAAGTCTCAGGACCAAGTACTGTCAATAAGAATCTATCTAGAAAAATGGAAACCACTCTATGTATTAAAAATATAAGAAATTGATTACTTATATATTTTGAGGAGAGAAAAACCAAACATGAAGTAACTTAGGAAATCTCTACAATGGGAAGGTAAGGCTTTACATTTAAATGGGGGACATGGTGTTACTAGAGCCCAGGGACACATCTACCTCACAGAAGCTGGATTGTATAGGTATAGCAGTAGCCTCTATGGTGTATAGATTCAGATGACTGACAGTGTAGGATGGAAGCAGGCTTTAGTTGCATCCACAGGTGTTGCTCCAAGTAGGTCCTCTCATTGGCATCTGTTGTGTGATCTTTGCCCATACCTTCAGAGAGTAAAGGTAAAGGTAAAGAAATCTGCTCTATAAATCAAAATGGGAAAGCAAACATTGAACATGAGCAATAATAAAACCATTCTTAGATATTCAGAAAATATGCTAAAATCTAGATGCTTAGTTCTAAAAATTTATCTTTATTCTTTTATTTTTAATGTGTCATATGCCAGTAGTTAACATTTATTTCCATTGCATATAGGATTGTTTCTTTGTATTGACTCACTGTATATTTTAAAACAAGTTATAAATATTAAATAGGAATACTAGCTATGGATACTCCCATAATTTCTCTCTCTTAAAGGGAACATTTTAAGCATTTCATCAGTAAGCGCAATGTTCACAGTGGGTTCCTGCAGGCTCTGAGTGCCTTCCTGGCTAAATACAGCAGAAGCATTTCAGGTCATGATTCACCTCATTTACATCTGTCATTACTAATGCTACTGAAGTTCCCCAGTGTTCTTTAAAAATCATTTGATTGAGGCATGATTTGCATATTAAAATCTAGCAAGTATATGCTAATTTGCATAATTTCATGAATTTGGAAAAAATTTGGAATGCATCACCACCCATATGCCATGATGCGTCACATATCTCCAAAGAGCGCATTCATTGTTTGTGTCTTTCAGAGGAAGGATGTCACTCTTAGCAGACTTTGAGAGTTTATACTTGTGGTTCTCAACTTTCCTAATGTTGTGATTCTTTAGTAAGATTCCTCATGTTGTGGTAACTCCAACTATAAGATTATTGTTGCTACTTCTTCATAACTGTAATTTTGTTAGAGTTATGAACCATAATGTAAATAGTTTTGGAGACAGAAGCTCGCCAAAGGATGCCAAAGGGCTCAGGACATACAGGTTGAAAACCACTAGTTTATAGTCTTACCCTACCTCCACTTCACCCAACTCTGCTTCATCTTTGAGTTTAGAATACAATCTTTCATCTTACTACTTCTGCAGCTATGCTTCCTTGAAGTGATGAACTCTTTCCCTTTGGAATAATAAGTCAAAATAAACTCTTCCATATGTTACATATATGGTCATGATGTCATGGTGATTTATCACAATAATAAAAAATATACATACACCAATTCCTCAATAATGTGTGAGTGAATGTTTGATTTGCTCCTATTTAAAGCACTTTAATATAAAACATCTATTTCTGGCTAATTATAAATTTATAAATGCCTAAACATTACTTTGTGTTCCAATAATGTAGCAATAAATGCTCATACTAGCTACAAACAGAACATGGTTCAGTCATGAGGAGATGAAAATCCTTTGATTTGCAACAAAATCGACAGAAAAAGAATACTTTATGCTAAATGGAATATGCCAGCTATAAAATATAGCAGGAACTCACTTACATATTGAATCTGAAAATGTGATCTCATAAATGAGATATTGGGCATAGGGTGGCAGTAACCATGAGAGGATGCTGATTGACTGATACCATGTTACAATCATAGAGAAGGGATAGCTTTTGTTCTAGACAAAAGTAGTTTGTTCTATTTCTTAGTAAGATGACTAACTCTGCAAATTGTATAGTTTATGTATTTTTGAATGTCCAAGTAGACAATGCATAGTTTTGGTATAATATCACTAGTTATTTTGGCTTGATAATTATAAAATATATGCATATATTAAAATTTTCACTGTACCTCATATGTCAGTACAATTTCTATCAAGTAATGAATGCTCACAAAAATAGCTATCCATTTTTATTTCTAGAACTTTTTGCTAATATTGTTAGTATATCATCTTGTAATGAGTCTTTTTTTGTCCTGTCAGGCAACTCCCCAAAAATAATGTGGAGATTTCTTATTAATTATGAAAGTTGGCCTATAGCTTAAGTTTGTTTCTAACTAGCTCTTAAGCTTAACTCATTTATATTAATGTATGTTCTATTATGTGGTGTTACCTCTCTTTCATCTTTCACCTCCTGTTTCCTCTCTATCTGGCTGATGACTCTCCCATGCCTAGATTTATCTCCTTTTTTTTCTCTCTCTGCCCAGAAGTCCTGACTAACCTCTTCCTGCATAGCTATTGGTCATTCAGCTCTTTATTATACCAATCAGAAGTTGCCTTTGCAAAGACACATCTTCACAGTGTACAAAAGGTTATTCCGAACACCATCTTATTAAAATAGACAATAAGAAAACAAAATAGATAATATGATTAAAAATACTCATTTACATAAAACCATCCACATTTTCCTCCCACAAGTTTTATTATTTTATTCCTCAAATGCATCTGGATACTAGTTACAAGGTTTCGGTAGAATATTAGTATAGGGAGTGGAGAAAGCCCTAGATGAATGTGTAAAAAGGAGATAAAGTCCTAGGTGCATCATTTGACATTGGCCCAACCATGTCAAGGACCCAATGCCACAGATCCATGAGCATAGCAAAAGCTTCCCAACCATAGAGTAAGGCTCAGAGGCATCCCAAAGCTTTCTTCTGGACTGAGTGCAAATGCTGGCTGTGTGTGCAAAAACCAGCAGATGCAGCTTCCTCTTCTAAGTTTCTTAAAGTCAGAGACTACTGCACTATAGACTCTTTATATGGAGACTATATAACTTCTTTCCTCTGGGCTGTACACAGTAAATGCCCTGAGGTTCAAGGTTGTGATATAGTAAGTCGAGCTCCATCAGATATGCACAGCATGTGTGATCCCCAGCTTTTCTGTATGTGTGTCCCTGTGTCTGTACTTTCCTCATTATCCAGGTCAGGTTTATTGAACCAAGAGGTGCAGCATGAGGGATGCTATAAATGCTTATTTAGAAGTGTATGGTACAGATTGCTGCAGGCACAGCTTGCAGAAAGATAAAGAACTTTGCCTCCCATCCACTTTGTATATCATGTAGTTTTCTACTATCCTACCCAAAGTATATTGGAATCAGCATAACATATAAGTGATGTGGGAGTGTCATATATCAATCTGTTGATTTCATTGGTTAAGCAATAAAGAAACTGCTTGCCTGGCTCTCATTGGTTAAAACATAGATGGGAGGAGTAAACAGAACAGAATGCTGGGAGGAAGAGGAAGTGAGCTCAGAGATGCCATGCTCCGCTCTCTGAGACAGACGTGATGAAGCTCCGACCCAGGATGGACTTAGGCTAGAATCTTCCCAGTAAGCGCACCTAGCGGTGCTGTGCAGATGATTAGAAATGGGCTAAATTAATATGTGAGAATTAGCCTAGAAGAGGCTAGATAGAAATGGGCCAAGCAGTGTTTAAATGAATACAGTTTGTGTGTTGTTATTTTGGGCATAAGCTAGCCAGGAGGCTGGGGTGCTGGGGATGCAGCCTCACCACTCCTATTACTACATATAAGCATATTGAGAGTTAGCCAGAGTAAAACAAAAGTTCTTTGCCTCCAGGTTTTTGCTACATGGGTTATTTTGCTACATGGGTTTGATTATGTCTGAAAGGCCAATAGGAAAGTCTTCTCTACACTTGAATGGTTTAGTGACTGTCTGTTTTCTTGCTGAGCTATGACCTAATTTTCTCTTCCACCAAAGCTAGGAAACTGTTTGACTTACCTGGAAATGAGTGTTAAGGAAGATAAGAGAGTTAAAAAAAAGAAACTCAAAATTTATTCATTAATTCCAAGAGAAGATTATTGCTTATAATGTGTCAGACATGTGGTATTTTCTGGGGAATCTAATGATGTTTATAGACCTCTTTAAATCTGAGATGCTTCTAGCCCATGGGTGAAGAAAATATAATTCTTGATACATATGCATCAATGTTGACTATATGTCTTCTAATCCCCTCAGGAAAAGTTTACAAATAGGAACGTCCAAGAAACGTGACTAAAATAATAGATTTTAAGCTTGTAATGGAATTTTATTATTTCTCTCCCTTCCCCCCTCTGTTCCTGATTTTTATACATCAAACTAACAACTAAATTAAGAAAAGAGATTAACTAATTATATTCTACATCTCTTGATGAGACAACAGTATTATATAGGCACTGAGATATTATTAGAAGCCTTTTCAAGTTCTGATATACTTTGTCATGTAAAATAGGAAGTGCTACATTACCAAACCCAGTGACTTTTAATTAAGGTCAAGTCTTCTCTAAAAAGAATAAAATACAAGAAAGATGAAAAAAGAGCAAATTAAATTTAGTTTAAGTCTCTCTGAAAAAAAATGTGGCAATATAGGGTTTCTCATGTTTTGTTTCTCTAGTCTTTCTTGCCTGTGTTAAGATGAATTTTCCATCATCTTGAAAGCATAATGAATGTCTTCAAGAATTATTTTGACTTCACAGAACAGGGAACTGTATTTTATCCTATGAGCCATGAAATGAGTGCTGTAAGAGCATGCGCACACTGTAGGATCACATCTGTTTTATTTCAGCATGAGTTGGTTCCTCTAGCTAAAAGTCACAATTGAGAATAACATTTGATTATACATGTCTGGTTTCAGAGACATTTTCTCCATGATATGTGATTATATAGTTCATGTGTTAAATGAGATTTAAAATTTAGATGATGCATTGTGTATTGTAGTTGATCTTCACAGATTTAATGCCTTCTTTAATACCACTCAACTCAATTCTTGGGATGTAAATTTAAATAGAAAGTTCTTTTAATTATATAGCAGACACAACAAACTCTTCCCATAAATGGATTTATGTAGAAGGGATTCCAATCATAGGTAGAATTTGCCATTAAAGACTAGAAAGTAATATTTAAAAAATAAGTATTAGTAAAAACTTAAAAATATAAGAAAGAAATAAAATGTTTATGTTTGAGTGAAGACAGATGCTAAAAAGAAATCCCACACTAGCTCAAAATTATGTATAATGAAGGGTTATTTATTTAGGGATAGACTCACAGATCACAGTCCTCTGCTTGAACGGGGAACAGCAACCGAATCCAGCAACTAGAAGAGAAAGCAAGTGTGCACTTTACCTAGGCATTTATAGTATCAAAGGCCATGCCCAAATGGGCAGGTAACTTAAAGGCTACTGGCTGAAGGATTTCCTACAGCATGTGAAAAAACTCCAGTATAAGCTAAGAATTTCTTACCAGAGATGCTCTTTGTCTTGTTTAAACAGTGATACTATGTGACCTCATTGGTTCAAGATGAGGATGGTAGAGATGATGAGAGAAAACACTGCTCATTTATGAGAGGTGTCGCAGGCAAATGCACAGAAATTATAGAGTGCCTGTCTTGAAGAGAGAATTGGTCCAAGTGGAATTTGCTTGTGTGCCTTTGTGTACTCTAAAACTGTACACAGCTTGAGAGGATCATAGGCTTATATTGAGGTTTTAGATACTTTCAAAGTAAGCTACATGTAATTTCTATTCAGTCCTTAAATTTTCAATATATAGATGAAGAGGAGACTCCACCAGGGTCAAGATGATAAAGAAATCCAGCCAGTAGTGATACAGAAACCATCAGAAGACATCTTAGAATGATTTCTGAGTTGATGTTTTAGAATGGTAAGTGTTTTCTAGAAAGGCATCAGTAATACTCAGTAAAAAAAAATAATTAAAAAGTATTAAAAATTACCAGTTGAAAATGAATGAGTAGAAACAGAAAATGTGGTATATGAACTGAAATTCCCAGATTGGAAAAAAAAAGGCATGCAAGGTTCTATAAGGTGTTATTCTTAGCTTGGAGGGGAGACACCTGATCAAAGGTAGTTTTCTCAAGGTAAGGCTTATCTTTTGCCTGTTGACTCTGCCAGCCCCTACAGCATCCCCCATGTGGGAAACTCAACTTTAGAATCTGTGCTAGTGAGGGAAGGATGGTGCTCATGCTTCTTACTGGACAAGGCAGGAGTTTGCAGGGAGAATTCGGCATGGCTAATTAGCTGATTAGAACTTTGTGTTTGTGTAGAGTGGAAATGCTACCAGCCTATAGCCAAATTACGCTGGGCTGTCTTTAATCACTTAATTAGACATAGATTGCTATCCTGTGAAATTTTTTCCTGGGGAAGAGGAGAACAAATATCTGCTGACCCCAGACAGACCAAATGACCAACCAAAAAGTATAATTTGGTGAACCATTGAGTTCATTGGTGTTACTTACAGAAGTATGGGTGAGGAGTTCCTGAGAGAGAGAGAGGTAGGGACAGTTCAAAGGCATTTGCATTACCCCAAATCCCATTCCATCTTGGGAGGCTGCAATCTTTGAGCTCCTCGAATCTTTTCTAGGAACTGAGCTAGTTGGCCAGTGTCTTCTCTTAGTCAGTGTTTATAGTTTCTGCAAATCATGGAGGCTGTGGGATCTTCTCAGTTCCGGAATTCTCAGATTTGCTATGTTTGTTTACTTTCAGAGTCTTCTCCCTCTACGAGGGAATGTTTCAATTCAGCAACCACCTCTGTGTTTTGCCTCACATGGTTTTGACTATGGGATAAATATTTCAAATATATTTTTGTAGAATACTAGCCCCCACCAATTCAAAAGCTATGAATTTGAATTTGGTCATGCAACATCTGAGACCTATGACAGAGGTTTTTTTTTTTTTTTGGTTGTTGTTGTTTTTTTGTAACCCTCTTTCCTGCTTGATGCTCCTGCCAATGTGTTTGGGAAAAGTTCTGATTTGTTTCTCTCTTTTGTTCTGTAACTATGAAAGTTTGTGTGACCACTTCCAAGTTGGAATATATTGTTGGGAAGAAACAGAACCAATGCTCTTATATCATGGTCACATGTTTGGCTCATAATAAATTATCTCTTATTCCTTTTGAGGTGAGAGTGCTCTTTGTTGACAGTGTTGGTGCTTGAATGTCCAACTCTAAGGAGATGATTTCAGCAGAGATTTCGCCTGGATCAGTGCCAAACATCAACCTGGATTTTTAGTGTTCAACTTTCTGGGTTACTATTGATGAGTTATGAGACCTGACTTCCTTTTGCTTTGTTTGATGGTCTGGTGCTTTATTCTAAACTAGTTGTTGGACATTCTCTTGCTTTGTTTCAAAGCATTTAGTTAGAGTATTTGTTTATTTTGTTGTATGTGTGTTTCCAGAACATTCTTTCAGAGAATTCATTTATTTGCTAGCATTTGAGTTTCCTACCAAACTTCTGATATCTAATTCTGCCTTCCCTCTGAATGGTTGTAAAATTGCCCCTATTAAGTGAGTGCCTCACATAATGTTGCTGGGTACAAGAGTTTCTTCCTTCCTCCAACTCAGCAGGGGTACTGTGGTCAGTGGGGCTCTCCCCGATACTTTCAATGTCCTCACAGGGACTGTTTATTGGCTTACTTCTGAAGATTTACTAAAGCATAATCACATAGTGTTTGGACCACTTAATGTCTCTGCAAATTGAAGAATAAATTTAAGAGATGAAGGGAATGGGTCTCTACATCAGAGAAATGGGGCCCTGGTTATAGCAATGTGTACATCTGATCCAAAATACCAGCCCCTCTAACTCATATGTTAATAGAAAGTTGAACTTTTCAGGAAAAATCTGAGACTTTTTTTTGTGTGAAGGCACTGATATTTGGTGTGATATCTGGTTTTATGTTCAATAATATGGTAATTTAACTTGCTAAAAATAAGGAATATTTTATATTCTTTATATTTTCTAACTCTGGTTAAATTAATTCAAAATTTTTATATGTATGAGAGTATTATCTTCTGCTTTAAAAAATTTATTTCTTTAAAGTTTGTAATACAATTGTAATTGCAATAATAATTACATCATTTCTTCCCTCTCTGTCCTTCCTCTAAAACCTCCCAACTACTCCTCCTTGCTCATTTTCAAAGCCAAGGGCATACAAATGCATATATAAGCACAACCTGCTCTGTCTATAAATTATTAATAGGTTGTATATTTTCAAAAATGACAGTTTGGCATTGAATAATCAGTTGGTATGCTCTTCCTTTCATAAGTCTTCTAATTCTCTGGTGGGGGAGAATTGTCTGTATTCTGTCAATCATGTTTTAAATAAATGCTGATTGGCCAGGCAGGAAGTATAGGTGGGAAAATCAGACAGGAAGTAGAAATGAGGTAATGAGAACATGAGAATTCTGCGAAGGAGGAAGTTGATTCCTCCCACTCCTGCCCAGACCACCGAAGCAGCAGGATGTGATCTATCACCACTGAAAAAAGGTACTGAGCCACATGGCTAACATAGATCAGAAAAATGGGTTAATCAAGATGTGAGAGTTAGCCAGTGAGAGGCTAGAGCTAATGGGCCAATGTGTGATTTTCTTTGGGGCTAAACAGTTGTGGGGGTACCGGGTGGGACAGAAAACCCCAACAAACAAGCCAGGCCCTCATGTTACAATTCTCAAATTGGACTTAAGACCTGCTCAACAAGAAGGAAATCATACCTAATACTGAAAACCTAACCAACCACCAAGGCTAGTGAAGTCATGGATCTGAAGCAGCATTCTACTCTAACTACATTCTATTTTTTTTTTATATTTTATTTTATTTTATTTTTTTTTT
>NC_022012.1:55270923-55273491 GCF_000317375.1 Microtus ochrogaster | reverse complement strand
ATTGGGATAAAGGAAGGTTGGATAAGGGAGCACGGAAGCACAATTCTTAGATAAGGGAGCCACCTTAGGGTTGGCAACAGGCTTGAACCTAGAGTGGCTCCCAGGAGCCCAAGCCGAGGTCCCCATTTAGTTCTCTAACTACATTCTAAATTGGTTTTCTTACCACAAATAAGTGTAGCACTTATCCCATACCATGAAGACTACTCTTTGCTGTTTGACTTTTAAAAAGTTGGGAAGATATTACATTAATTGTACATAAGTTTATCTTTGCTTTCATTTAAGAATGATATTTCTAAGAAATGTAAATATTTTTCCTTGTTAACCATGATGACTAATACAATTGGAATGATCCAGGGATTTATTCCTTAATGCCTAATAAACTATCTCCTTTATCTGGAAACTACTCTCCTTTCTCTCGGTTTTTTTCAAACCTTAGGAATGAACCTTTATAGCTGCATGGGAAATAAAACCAAATTTGACCTCAATGTACACACAATTTGATTCTAGGCTAACATCAATCTTTCTCTGTAAACTTGAGTTTCCATAAAACAGAAAAGCTGCACCTGCATTAAAGATGCCACAGGGCAGACCAACTATATAGAAATATGTGATGACAAGAGTTGGGATGATCCACATCCTGTGTCATAGCATCTTGAGTTATTTTTAGAGTCAAATTGATTCTTCTAGGACGTAGCAGTCTTAGTGGATGAATTGTTACTATCAGGGTAGCTTATGGGAATGTCTGTGGGAACGTTTTCTATATTGGTAATTGACGTACAAGGGCCTAGCAAACCAAAGAAAGAAAGCCAGTACGCAGAATTCCTTTGCTGGTTTCTTCTTCCAGTCCCTGTCTTGAGTTTCTACCATGGTTTCTTCCACTGTAGACAGACTGCAACCTGCAAACTAAGATAGAACCCTTACTCATGGAGTTGCTTTTAGTCCTAGTGTTTAGCACAGCAACAGAAAGCAAACTAAGGAAGACCCATAGTTGGCATTCATAGTTCTCTGTGTCTAACAATCCTTGCGAATATCAAGAAAAAAATTTGAAATGTATTTGGCAGGCCTCTAGTTTCCATCAAATCCAAGGCTAAAGACTGCATAGAATCCATTCTGAAATGCATGACAGAGAGTATCCTGATCTGCCGTAACCTGTATTTTTAATATTCATGATTTTCTCTGGGGAAAATAAACTTTGATTATAAACTTTCTATTGATTGTAAAGTTTATGTAACTACTTCCATGTTGTAACATATTATTAGAACAACCATAATCCATTCCCCATCCTGTAGCCACTCAAATAGGGTTAAGGATAAATGATTTTATTCTCTGGATGTGAGAGCTTCATTTGTGTTGGCTGGTGTATATACAAAATTCCATATTAGTCTGCCACAGAAAAGAATTAACATCTGCTGCATGTAACCTTTGATCTTAGAAAGCTGTAAAACAAGGTAAGTTATATTCAAAGAAAGTGAAAAAAGTAATAATGATAGAAGTATAAACTGGTGAAAGTAAAAGCAAACAATATAGAAAATTCAATGAAATGGAGCTTGTAAAGACCTATAGAATTTGAAAAGCCTTTGAACTGATCAGGAAAGGCAACTATAAAGGCTTAATTCCAGGATCATTTCTAAAAGAGAAGCCATCCCAATGGATCTGTCAATCAGTGATGAGAAAGTTAACACTCTAAATCTATTTCCATGAATTTGACAGCTTATATCCAGTTAAGGATTAGTGTACAATCTACAAACTCTATAAGGTTATTTCCAATAAAGCATTTCTAAGTAAATATTGATAGGAAGTTAATTCTTATAATTCAGTGATCAGAGTGTTTGGGAAAAGACATGAAGAGAAAATGAACAAAAGAAGCCATAATGAGCTCCATACTCAAAGAGAAGAGAGAAATGAAGTCTGCTGTCTACTCCTGCACACAGGTGGGTTAGGGAAGCCTGAGCACCCTGTTTCTAGAAAGCCAATATGTGAGGTGGGCCTCTGAGATGGGTGAAGGGAAAGGCAAGTAATGGAAGCAAATATAAGAATAATAGCCATCACTTGTTTCTCTCACGCAGAAAATAGATACCTGTATCTGACATGGAGGCAGAAGAGAGACTATTTCAGAAGAGGAAGAGAAAACAGAAAAGCTGGTGGTAGGAAGAGTAATTGTGAGTATGGGCATTGTATAAAGGCACACCACGTACTGAAATGTCACAATGAAACCCATTATTTGTAAGTTAATTAAAGAGGAATAATAAAGTCTTAGATTTTGAGCTATTATTTCTTCCTTTGCCTTGTGTCATATGGTGAGAAATAGTATTTTTTATTTTGACTCACTTTTATTTTATTTAGCTTTAATAAATTTATTTAATAAATGGGTCTTGGTTTCCTTTTCTCTAAAACTGTGCACTGCTTAGGACATACAAAATTATTTAAGTTTTAATGAAATTTTAAATAAAATTTTAGGAGAAATTCTGGAAGGCAATATGACTAGGATGCAGCTAAGATTTGGGTTCACCCTATCCACATGTGCCTCCTGTAATTTTTCCTCAATCCTTGTCAGTTCCTTTTCTGCTT
>NC_022012.1:55249136-55267518 GCF_000317375.1 Microtus ochrogaster | reverse complement strand
TGGCCGCTTTTTTAAAGGGAGAGAGACCACGCCCCAATGGGCGGGTATCTCAGCGGCTATAGGCTGGAGGAGCGGAAGGACCTCCCGCAACATAATACCATGGCAACATGATAGGATCTATATTTCACTGTCCACTACATGAACTTTGCATGTGTGATTTATCTTCATCCTATTCAATGTTATGAAATAATTGCCTTTTTAAATTGGTAAATGAGGAAGTTCTAGCATTAAGAACTATAAACTTTTTAAGGTCACATGTTTTGTTCATATTGGAACTAACTTCTCAGTCCAGACATTCAGAACATATTGAACATATTTAGGGATGCCATCTTATTATGGAAAATACAATAGGTCCCATATACACCCTAAATATTACACCATATATTCCCATTTGTCTGCATATGGTATAAGGAAGGAATAGTGATTAAAATGTGGTTTGAAAGGGTTGGATGTTTATACTAGACTGAAAATTATTTCCCAAAATATATGTGTACCCATTCTTTTTATTTGTGAGAGTTTCATTGTATAGTAAAAAATTGCAGATGTGATTAAACAATCTGAAGACTGCATACTATTAACATTATTTAAGTGATCACTAATTTCCCACATTAGTGTTTTTATTTCTATAAAAAATTTGACATGCAAGAGGAGGGGGCAACTTGTCATGGTAGCTGAGTTTGGAGTGATGTAGCTTACTGAATCTTGTTTTTTTTTAGCTCATTCTTTGTCTTTGATATGTTGTATGAAACAACTGCAGTTGATTCTCATTCTCATATCCTACAATTAAAATGTCACATGCCATTTTCCTGCTGCAACAAATGCTGCTGTGAGCACTGTACATGTTGACAAGAACACACACACACACACACACACACACACACACAGTGCTCACACATTCACAGAATTTTCACAAGCATGTATGGCCTGTAGTGCAAGATTATGTTCAACTTTTCTAGTTACTACTAAACTACCTTCCAACACAGTAGAGTGAATTTCCAAGCCACAGTATGAGAAAACATAATTGTGCTATTACTACATTTATAGGACTACTGTGGAACATAACTTTCTCACCAATAGGTATAAAACATCTCCTGCAGCTTCTGTTTGCATTTCCTCATTACTGGTCAGGTTGAGCAGCTATTTATGTATATTGATTGTCCTTATGTCTTCTATTCTGAAATTGTATTGATTTACTTTTTGACCAGGTAGTAGGTTTTTGTTAAGCAGTCTGCTCATCATTTTCTTTATATTAAATAGTTTTCAAGTATAATTTTTGTTCCAGGATAGGCTCCAAAACCACAGAGAAACCCTGTCTCGAAAAACAAAAAAACAAACAAACAAAAAAAAAACAAGTATAATTTTCATCCTGTGTTTTGAAAATGAATATTTTAAATTTAGCATAGCAAAATTAATCTTTTTTCTTTTAGTTTGAGCTCTTTGATATTTTTCAGGCATATCTATATTAGTTACTATGTTAGTCTTGTCACTTGACCACAAATCAGACAAGAAGCATCTTAAGGGGCAGAGGTTTATTTTGTCTCACAGTTTGAAAGGACAGGAGCCCAACCTGACTTGGCAGGTATGAAAGCTGTAGTGGTTTGTAGCTCTGTAGCAGGAAGGAAAGAGGTTATATCACCTCTGTAGTCAGGAAGCAGGATGAGAACTCTGTTATGCTGCTGCTTTTCTTCTTTCATCATCTTTCATTGTTGAAAATGTCACTTATGAGTACTGCATTCACATTATTTTTACCTCTCTCTTTCACCTGTGTTTGGGTCTTCCCACATTCAACCCATACACTCATGAATATGATAAACTTCCTTCCTTAAGCAAGCTTGCTTTAGAATAAAATTATATATATATATATATATATATATATATATATATATATATATATATATCTGCTCTTGACTAAGGTATTGTGACTATGTAGTTCACCTAAACATAAGTTAATAGATAATCACCTATAATAGGCAAACTTGTAGTCATGTTAGTTAGATTTTCTAGGTGTACAGAATGCATTTCAAATGGATAGGCATTCTTCAAACCTTTCAAAGACTACAGAATATGGCATTTAAAACATTCAAGATTTTAAGGCTTTTCATAACAATGAGACACATCTGCTCCTGGCAGCACCAATTACCTCAAGAGGAAGATGCAGGGATGGTTCAATATATAAAAATCTGTCAATGTAATCCACCATATAAACAAACTGAAAAATAAAAACTACATGCTCATCTCATTAGATGCTGAAAAAAGCCTTCAATGAAATCCAAAACCCCTTCATGATAAAGGTCTTAGAGAGAAGCAGGGATACAAGGAACATACCTAAGCATAATAAAGGAAACATACAGCAAGCCAACAGCCAACATCAAACTAAATGGAGAGAAACTGTCTCTATTTGCTGATAATATGATAGCTCCTATCCAGCAGACTTGCCAGTGCCCTTTCTTTGTCCCATTTTTCACACACCTGTACTGGACGGGATACCCAACATGCTCTGTCACACAGCATCCTTGCCCTTTTTGCAGTTTCGGTTTTTGTGTGTCTTCCTCAATTTGCTAACTGATTCTTTCAGCCTGGTAGAGAACCTAATTTTGGACAAATGAGGATTTTTCTGGGAATTTCTTTTTTTTTCTTTATATAAGGTCTATTAGACCCCTCTCCCCCCCTTATGATTCTTTACTATTGCTTCCCCAAGCGTAGTTTCTCCTGCTGCATTTGGGTTGGTTTGGCTTGTTTGGACTGCAGTGTTCCTGGAAATAGTCTTCTTGGAAGACCTTTCTTTTTGAGGTAATCTATTGCCCCCTCTTTTTTATGGAAAAGATTGGGAAAGCTCCATGAGTGTGCTGCTGTTACCTTCAATCCTGCATTCCAACTAACAACAATTAAAGCAAACAACAGTAATTGAATGTAACAAATTAAGTACAACGTAATTAAACAGAATAATGCAGAAGTATGCTTTTAAAAGTTCCTTTAGAAAAACAATGCGCAGATCACAAATGAAGCTGTGAAATTTTAAGTGAAAAAAAACAAACCAATTTTCTTGTTGGAAAGAGGTGTAGTGTCACAGGCCAGAAATACAATTGCAGCATGGATGGGAAATCTTGGAGATTCCTCTTGAAAATGAAAGTAAAGTGTTCATCTGCCCCATCCATGACCTATTGGAGTCTGTGAAAGATAGCCATAGGATCATCATGACTTGGGACAACAGAGCAATATCCGAGAGAGGTTTCACTGAGGACACAGTGATGATGGTGTACAAGAAACCTTAAACTAGACCGATGACTTATTGCAGTGAACAATTTTTCAGGTAGAGTTGACTAGATGCATATACATTGTGATAATACTGCAGATCCCAAAACCACTAGGATGAACAAAGAGGTGTTAGAAATATGAAGGTGTGAGGTGGGTTTTTTGTGTGTTTGTTTTGTTTAGTTTTAAATGAATTTTGGGGGAACATGCTGCCGTTGGAGAGGGCAGATACGGAGGGACTGGAAGGTGAGCAGCACTGGGGTGCATGTTGGGAAATTTCCAAATAAAGACTTACGTTTTAAAAAAAAGAAAGCTAAGAGTTACTAATGAAAAGTAACAAGGCTGCAACCTTCAGTTTGAAGGAATAGCAAATGCTAGAAGTGATGTACACACATTAAGAACACTTCTAAGTTAATAGAGCCTATAAATTAAATTAATGATATTAAAATGTTCTGTCAAACCTGAAAATTGTTAGTATGTGAGTAATTCTCTTAGTCTCAAATTCTCTATGTCAGTCCTGTTATATCTATGTCCTGGTTATGTCTCTACAGTGAGGTCAGTCATTCTTGCATGACAAGCAAAGGAGAGCAGCTATTGCATAGCTAATATTGAAACTGTCATATTGCGAGCTTCATTCTATGGCTACATACCTTTGGTGGCTGCTTCTCTTCACTGTTTTGTTGTGGAGATATCACCTAAGTTTATCTTTCTGTGTTTTTTTTTTTTTTAGGTTATATAGTTATCATGGGGTTTGTTTTTGTTTTAGCATTTTTCTTTCTTACTTTATTTAATTTTTAAAAAAGAAAATAAGCTATCTATTTTCATTATACATACCAATTCAAGTTCCCACTCCCTCCCCTCCTCCCATTCCCTGCACCTACCCCACCCCATCCACTCTTCTCAGAGGACAAAGCTCATTGCTTTGGGGAAGCTCCAAGACTCTCACTACTAAATCTAGGCTGAGCAAGGTATCCATCCAAAGGAAACAGGCCAGTAAAAAACCAGTACAAGCAGTAGGGTTAAATCCTGGTGCCACTGCCAGTGGCCCCTCAGTCTGCTCCAGTCATGCAACTGTCAACCACATTCAGAGGAACAAGTTTGTTCCTATGTTTGTTCCTTCCCAGTCTGGCTGCTGTTGGTGAGCTCCCATTAGTTCAGGCAGACTGTTTCAGTGGGTGAACCCATCATGGTTTTGACCTCTTTGCTCATATTCTGACTCCTCCCACTCTTCATATGTACTTTGGGAGCTCAATCTAGTGCTCTGATGTGGGTCTCTGCTTCTGTCTCCATCAGTTGCTGGATGAATGTTCTATGGTGAGATATATTTAAGCTGTTCATCAGTCTGACTACAGGGCAAGGCCATTTCAGGAACCCTCTTCTCTATTACTTAGGGACTTAGCTGAGGTCATCCTTGTGGATTCCTGGGAATTTCTCTAAAGCCAGGTTTCTTGATAATCCAACTTTGACTCCCTCAATCAAGATATCTCTTTCCTTTTTCTCTATCCTTACTCCATCTCAACTATCCTGTTTCCTCAAGTTCTCCTCACCCCTCCCCCTTCCCCCTCATTGTCCCCTTCTACTCTCCCTTCTCCCCCACCCCTATATTCCCAATTTTGTCAGGAGATCTTGTCTACTTCAACTTTTTAGGTGAATCTATACATGTTTTTCTTAGGGTTTACCTTGTTATATAGCTTTTTTAGCATCATGAACTATAGGTTCAATATCCTCTGTTTACAGCTAATATCCACTTATGAGTGAGTACATACCATATTCATCTTCTTGGGTCTGGGTTACCTCACTCAAGATGATGTTTGCTAGTTCCATCTATTTGCATGCAAAATTCAAGATGTCATTGTTTTTGTACTGCTGAGTAGTATTCTAATATGTAAATGTGCCACATTTTCTTTATTCATTCTTCTGTTGAAGAGCATCAAGGTTGTTTCCAGGTTCTGGCTATTACAAATAATGCTGCTATGAACAAAGCTGAACAAATGTCTTTGCAGTATAATTGAGAATCTTTTGGGTATTTACCCAAGAGTGGTATTGCTGGAACCTGAGGTAGGTTGATTCCCAATTTTCTGAGAAATCACCATACTGATTTCCAAAGTGGTTGTACAAGTATGAAAGAGCGTTCCCTTTACTCCCCATCCTTTCCAACATAAGCTATCTTGGTTGTTTTTGATCTTAGCCTTTCTGAGAGGTGTAAGGGACCTTTTCATTTCCTCTTTAAAGGTTTCCATATCTTCATAAAGTTACATTTAAAGTCTATTTCTGGGATATGATGATCAAGTCTTCCTGTTGTGTGACCACTATGTTCTGGTGTTACCATGTTGTTTTTTAGGTTGTTGGATGAATTCTTGCATTGGCACTTTCCCATCTCTTCTTCCTTCAAATGAGGCTGGCAGTGTCTTTGTGTCTTGGTGTAATCCTTACAGTAGCTGTCTGAGTCTTTGAGGATTGTTCTTGGTCTGCTCTGTACTGTTAATGTCTGTGTCTTAGGGAACCACTGTGGTTTCTCTAAGCTTACTCCTTCGGTCTTCTCTCCTGGTTTGCTCTCTTGGTCTTCCCTTGGTCCCCTCAGTATTGTATCAAACTCTTGGTTCCCTCAGTAATGTAGCAAGCTGTGTTTCAGAGTTATGCTGAGGTTACAGGAGGATAGACAAGATTGGGGGTAGGATGGGGCTAGTAGCTTGCAAAGTCTTGTGGATGGGGGTGGGTATTGGGACAGCCAACCTGCAAGAAACTCTCCTGCTGCCTGGCTAGAGAAGCCAAAGCAGTTGTAGGAGAGGCCTGGGCTTTTGTCCCATTATGAAGGTCCTAGAGAGTTGGGTGTCCTGCTCTGTGGCTGCTCACTCACCTCTTGGTCCCTTCAGTATTGTACCAAACTGTGTTTCGGAGTTCCAATGAGGTTTCAGGAGGATAGGTGAGCCATTTTAGCATTTTTAAACTTATCTTCAAATAATTGCTAAAATTCATACCTCCAAAGGTGTATTTTGATAACATGCCCACCCTACTTGTCCCTCCAACTCCGCTCAAGGCTCCTGGACTGCCATCTCCCTCCCAATTTAATGGTTTATTTTATTGCCAATTTTGGTATATTATTATTATTATCATTATTCAATAACACCCAAATTTAATTATTGTAGAATATATGTACATGGATGTGGGACAATCTGTCACTGCCACTGTGGCATTGGCAAACTAATGTGGACATATTCCTAAAGAAAATTGATTCTTCCTAGCTCAGCAACCAATAACTGCCTCTCTAGAGGTGGATTCTTGAAAGCATTCTCCCCTGACTTTGATGTAATAGTTTTACTGGCTTGATCTTGTGAAGGTTTTGTGCAGTCAATCACAACTGCTGTGAGTTGAAGTGTTCAGTAGCCATTCCATGTCCAGAAAGCAGAATTTCACAGCTCTTCTCTCCATGCCCTAGCTCTTACTTTCTTTCTAACCCGTTTATCATAATGTTCCATGAACCTTTAATGGAATGGGATGTTCATTAGATATCCCACTGAGAGCTCTTATTCTCTGTACTAATTGTTCCATGGTGCAGAAAGAAACTTCTCTGACCAAGGTTAAAAGAAACAAAAGTCTGTGTATAAGTATAATCATAAATATTTAGAACAATATTTTTTAACATGACCATTTAATGAAACAACATTATGTTCTCTGATGAGGCCTATGAAATCTGCAATCATGGGATTTGACCAGGTTTATCATAACAAGTGTTATATATCTTCTATAGAGCAGCTTCAAATTCAATCAGAAAATTCCTGGTAACTGTTATAACTGTCATGCCACTATTGAGCCAGTTACCACAACTTGTATATTGTGTAGGTATTGTAGCAGGCAAAATCTAATGCAAGATAAGTCAACTGATGTTTGTATATAGCACTATCAACTACTTTCAATGCTAATTATCAGGAAGATCACTAGTCTGTTTGAGATTGATTTATTGAGATTTAATGACAAAGGAGAGTGATATTTTCAGCAATAAGTTTTTACTACAGGTCATGGTTGGCACTAACAGGAACTATAATCAAATGAAATGTTTAGTGGACCTTTTGAATTTATTGACCAATAACTAGTAGGAAGGTATCTTGGCTACTCACTCAGATTTTCATTTAATAACCTTTGTCTTCTGAAACCAACATTGTCCACCTTTGCAAAGGATCTCTTCAAGACCCCATTTTTATACTGTGCTTATTAAATTAACTTATATGCTGGTGGATTTTCGTAAGGCTTCCTCATTCTTCCTTAGTTTTAAGCCATCCCTTATTCCCATTATCATTTAAACCATTAACCTCAAGTAAATGTTCATCCTGTTCTTTTATGTCACTGGTGTTCTATAGTTACCTCCAACTAAAGATTTACTTGACTTTCAACATTATAGATTTTTAAAGGATTTTTTTCATACATACTTTCTTTTCTTAAGTCTTTCCCACTCTTGTTCTTCCTGACATATCTTTTTATCAGGTCACATAAAGACAGTTTCTAATCTGCTATCTTTCTCAGAAGCACACAGCCCATAAATGTCTTCATCCTCTTAACATAGCCCCTAATGCCATCTATACAAGTATTATCTGCACAAAGTTTATCATATTTGTTAAAGCTGATAAGCAGGAAAGGAATTCACAATAGATGCCTCAATAAAACTTATTCAAACTAGATGGCAGAAGATAAATTCAACGAAGTCAGTAGAATTTCTCTGTCAGATCAAATGTTCAAAAGAATATTGAGACCATCTTCTAAATGTCAATGAACTTTGTACTATCTGCCTATTTAAAAGGGTCACACATCTAGAATTCACTGCAGAGTTGCAGTTTCTTCTCACAAACAAAGCAAGAAAGACTTTTCAGGAAGTTAATACTTCATTACAAGTTTCCTGTTATTTGCCTTTGAGCTACAGCACATCCAAGAATAAAAAAGTCATCCTAGAACTTAGGGATGTTGCTTGATGTTTGTCACTTAATAAAATAGATCCACAGAGTAAATAAGTTTTGGAGAAAATCAATGCTATCCTCCACACTTACTCAACTTCATTTCTGGGAACATTTTCTGACTTTCAACTAAGCCCTGGAGAAGACTCTGATGACTACAGAATCCAAGAGTACCACTGCAAACTGAGTGATGTCTGGCTCACTCTGCTATAGATTGTATGTATCCTGCAAAAGTATGTCATCATATAGAAGTGGTGTCTAAAACCAGTTTAAATAGGTTCCAAAATTATAATGTGTATGAATAGGTTACTCAGATTATTTTTATTCAGGTTGCTTTTAAATTACCTCCTCTCCCTCAGTCTATGTCTATAGGCTCTTGCAATTTTCTTCACAATCATTTTCTAATGAAGAAAAATATAACTGTTAGTCTGGTTAAGTATGTTCATAATACTCAGCTTTTTCCTAAATATTCATCTATGTGGCATTAAACTCCATCTCCTGGATGGCCTGAAGGAGTAAGAAAGGAAATAATTACTAGTGTTTAGTTGCCGCCTTTATTTGGAATGAGTAATGATCCAAAATGATGCTAGTTATTAATGGAATATAGATATGTAGAGAGTTGCCATAATGGTGATTGTATACAAGTCATGCTATATGAGTAGACTTATATTAGTGTCTAATGTAAAGATCTCCAAAGGATCCACAAGAATCATCAATCTTAGTTTTAAAAGCAGGCAGAATGACAGACTTTAAGAACATGTCACTTTATTTCTTCAGCAAACATAGCTCTTGTTCCAAGATCACATGATGGAACCCAGCCATGAGTAAGGATCAGGTTAATGCATTGGCTCAGTAACGTGGGATTCCTTTCACTAAGTGTGGCAAGGATAATGATGCTGTGTAGTGATCAGAAGAAACCCTCCCCAAACCCTAATTATGGTATCACTCCACGAAAGACACAGATAGATACCTGGTTAATTACATGGAACTTCTTCCGTAATGGAAAGCATAGATCTTTCCCTAATAGAGGTGAGACTTATTCTATTTATAGATTTCTTTTCTTCCTTGCCTGTGACACCTCATTAAACATCAAGATACATGAACTCACTAACTGCCCTAATAACTGACATGAAAGTCCCTTTATAGCTGTGGTTTTGTGGGAGCATGTTCCTGCTGAAAGGATTACGTAGGAGCAAGGCAAACATCTCATCCATGCTGGAGCAAGAAAGTCTAATTAAACTCAGATCTTTGCACACAAAACAGAGGGCCTCAGGGTAGGAGAGCAACATATTGGAAACAAGTATTTCAGTGGGAGAGGCAAGCAGACAACAGAGAAGAATGTGTTAAAATGATTAATTCATTATATCAATAATGTTTTGGAGTATAATGTTTCAAAACCAATTAGATATTATTTCCATTTAAAACCTTGAAGCCAAAAGCCAGTTATGGTGGCTTACATATATAATCCCAGCATTTGGGAGGCAAAGGCATGTGGATCCCTGAATTTAAGGTGAGCCTGGTCTACAGAGAAACTCCCAGGATAGTCAGGGTTACACAGAGAAACCCCATTTTGAAAAACCAAACTAATAAAAATTTTAAACAATGAGAGTTGTATAATAATATTGAAGATTATAACAGTGAATCAAAGTTGGAATTCTTGCCACTAATAGATTTTTCTCATTGTTAGAAAATGACCCATCAATATAAAAAGAGATCTGAAAAGAGAAGTAAGGAACCTTGGAATAACATTAAGACAGCATTCACCCAGTTTTTGGTTGGTGAGAAGACATGGAGAGCTGAGTAGGAATACTCATAACTCTTAAGAACACTTCAGTTCTTGCCAGTTGGCAATCAGATCACTGGCCTCAATATCAGTCATCAGCATCATTGCCTTCTCATCCAGCTGTGTGAAGTTCTACATCAAAATGCTGGATGTGTCATTAACAGCTGCAGCAGACCTTTCCTAAAGTCGCCATCAAAATTCACAGAGTGAGGAAGGCTCCTAGAACTCAAGAGAAGGAGGCATGGTATGCCAAGTTGAAAATACTTGAAATAAATTACATTTACAAGTAAATGTAAACCATTGAGAACATTTTACTAAACCCATAAAGAGCCTGACTCTTTGTGGTTCCGGGTCTCTGCTTCCAGTATTTATGAAAGTAATGGAGAGAGAATAAAATATACGGGCAGCTGTAAAGTTACTATGTCCTGGACAATTATCACACAGTGTCAGTATGACGTGACTTTGAGTGAATCATTTGTCTTGATTACCTATAATCATCTTATCTGAAAGGGTTTCAAACACCTACACTTAGTCGACTAAAACTGACCAAGTCAATCGACAAATAACAATACCAAAAATCACATTCAGGTGGTGTCCTAAAAGGACACCACCTGAAGGTGAAAAAAACTGTACAGTACTTGCAACCACAACAAATTGTCTGTGATCTTGAAAATGTCATTTAGTTTATGGAGACTAATTCTCACATTGCTTGATAAAAGAAGTAGACAACTAAGTAGTAATCATTTATTTGGACTTTGGTATTTACTAGGCATTGGAGCCAAGATCTCTGACTGTATTATGTAATTTAAATCCTATCATGGAAATCTGGAAAGGACAACATTCCTGTTTTAGAGAAAAAGTTATTTACATGAAGAGTAACAATAAAATAATTTACCAAGATCAAATACAGATACATGGCAGAGCTAAGGTTGAAGCTTAGAAGAGTTCATCACAGCGTAGAAACTCCTGGCACTCTGCTCTCCCTCCTCCCTGACTTCCTCAGAGTTCCCCTCAGCTCTCACACTAAATTTACGTGAAAAGGAGACAGTCCAAAGACCTGAATTTTGTTTTGTCCCTCGGAGTCAAGTTATTATCTTGTCCATTATAAATTTTTCATCTTCTTCCTCCACATATTTCAAGTTCTATTTGTGGATTCCCTGTCCTCTTTTGCTCCCAAACAGTCAACACTGCTTTTAATCTTGGTGCATGTGTTTCAACTTCATGCTGTTGGCTGTCTCTCCTGAAATCTGTAGCGATACAATAGTGCCACAGATCAGTTGACAGCTTTATGTAGAAATTTCATGTTTGGCAGGTTTTAATCTAGAAAAGCCTGGAGGACATTTGTCATCTGCCAAGTGACGCCCTTATAGCATCCCTCCTTCCACATTCACAAGTGACATGCTGTGGCCTTCCACACCCACGCTGCGGGGTGTACAGTTTCAGTGAGGTGCACATTCTACTTCCCTGAAGGCTGGTGCTAATCTTCAGATTGCAATAAGGGTTTTTGAGTGTAATTTTTTCTGTCTGTTACTTAATTTATTTTTAAATATTTGCTTTCACCTTGCATTCACATCCCAAACATCTTGCCATGAGAACATCTGTAACTCATGTATCTGAATGAGTTTTAAGTAAAACTGAACCGTGCAAAGGGAATTATTTATCTGTCATGTTAAGAATGAAGGCTCTGGAAGTGCAAACATACCACAAGGACACTTGCTCAACTATGTTTATAGCAGGATTATTTGTAATACCTAGAACCTAAAAACAAGGTAGATAACTCTCAACCAAAGAATGGAGAAAGAAAATGTGGTACATTTTACACAGTGGAGTACTTCTCAGCTGTTAAAAACAATGACATTAGTTAGGTAATTTGCAGGCAATTGGATGGAACTAGTAAAAATCATCCTGAGTGAGGTAACCTTGACCCAGAAAGACAAACATGGTATGTACTCATTTATAAGGGTATTAGATGTAAAATACAGGATAGCCATGGTACAATGCACAGACCTAGAGAGCTTAGGTAACAAGGAGGGCCTATGGAGGGGATAGATCTTGTGGGTGTACTGTGGTCAGGGTGGGGTGCAATTTTTGGTTGGGGCCCTTCGGCAACTGGGGCTTCAGTGCCTGAGTATCTTGATGGCAGCTGCAGGTGTACTCATCATCTTCACATTGCCTGCCTGCATCTTCTTCAGGCCTTTCTCATTGTACCTCTTGGCAACGCTCATGCTCCTTAGCAATGTAGAGTGTACCCCCCTCAAGCCTTTGAAGGCTTTTATGGAGGCTATTTCTGTGCCAATTTTAAGACTGTTATGTTTGGTATGGTTGTTTGACATATTTAAGGGAAAACACTTAGAGATCATTGTCCTATACAACAGCCCTCAGCGCCACCTGGAACAGAGTCTCGCGGTGGGAAGCAGAAGCGGGAAGCAAGAGACCAAAAGCAGGGCTACTGCTGCCTTTTAAAGCAAAAGAGACCACGCCCAAGTGGGCTGGTATTTTAAAGGCTATTGGCTGAAAGAGCCGAAGGAGCACCCACAGTACACCTCCCTTTAAGTTTACAGATAGAGTAATGCAATCATTTCCTAGCTTTAGGTTAATTTAGCAACTTATATGAGGTCTTAATAGGATAAATCTGAGCCTATAGGAAAACAAACACCTATATAAAAAAAAAACCCTACAGTGTTTCAAGATAGATTCTGCTCTTCTAGCCTAGAAATATTATTGCTTTTTCTCGGAATAGCCTTTTGTAGGTTCTATGGAACAATATTGTACTGCATTGCTTTCAATAGTGTAAATAAATTAAAAGGAAATGTGACGTTTAAAAGTGACACTGACTAATGTGTCTCTATATAATAATCTTATCTTGCTATAGTGACTTTTTTAGTGAAAGAAATTTAATATGAATACATTTATCTTTCAAGTTTATAGAATCTGTCACACTGTACATGCTGCCAGAATTTTACCACATGAAATATTTAACTTGCTAAAACATCTTTTTTAATGTATAATTTCAGTACTAAACAAGTAGAAGTGCACCAAGATAAATATTAAAATCTAAGAACCTCACAGAAGAGCACGGTAGTAGATCCCTGTTTGAGTCATTGTATCTCTGCATGAGGACTGAGAGGTCACTCAGTTTCATAACCAAATAAAAGCAGAGAGCATCATGGAAAAATCTGTGTTAAGTAACTACTATGAATGCATCTATTTTTCTTTAAGGAGTTATTGTTTAATTCCCCTATTTTATAGTATAGTTCTTAGAGCAAGAAAGGACAAGACAATTCCACCCATGCTCTTACTGTTATTATGGGCAAGTCATTAAATTTTGCTATCCCTTACAGGTAGGACTGGGATAATCACATTGATTATAGTTTGCTGATAGAAATAATATGTTAATTGCCTAGCCAAATTATCTGCTGTAGAGAAAAGGCTGATAATAATCACAGCAATAATAAAGCTAATATAGTTAGACTCACAATTATGGTTTGTTTACCAGAGCATGCCATGCAGATAAGTTTTAAATCAAATCCATTTCATTTTACTTTTCTACTTCATGATGTTTTTCCTCTTCATTAACTTGCAGAAATATTTTTATAATATATATGTAATAAATATATTACATTGTAGGTATTACTATAGCATGTTATCACAATCATTGCTGTATGTTAAAGTAGCAGGAAATGGTAATAGTATATATAGAATAAATGCTAGATGCTTCTTATAATCAATTTATCTTCAAATTTTTAGTAACTGGACCTGTATCAATTAAGTCCTTGATTCTAATACCTTTTCCCTCTCAGCATCTACTGATAGTCATCTCTTATGCACGGAATTATATCCTAACTGTACTTCTGTGGAGAGCAGTCACTCTCCACCTAATTGCATTTGAGAATATGAGCCATTAAGAAGTAGTTTTATTAAATGAGGCCAAAGTGGTCCTCTGATTCAATGAATCAGTGTTCTTATAAGAGACAGAGACATAGGAAAGGACACACTGGGCATTCAATAGTCTCCAAGTCTCCAAGGAAAAGGTGATCCAGCAGAAACCAGCTTTTTAAACTGCCTGTTTACTGGCCAATTAGTGTTTTGTTAAACTAATACAAGTAACAAGTCTTTACAGGGTACAAGAGCATTATCCCACAGCACTACCTTGACTTTCTGTCTTAGAAAACATTTCAGGACATTGCGTTGCCTTCTAACTATGATCTGTTTTTACTTATTTTAACATAATTTTAATTCCATTTTTCTAAAAACATCTGGGAAATATTATGACTGAATTTGTGTGTGCATTCTGCTAAATGTAATTAAAATGGAAAATGAGTAAAATACAGTGTTATTCTCTCTGTAAAAATGAAAGGGAAAGGGAGAATGTATGGATGTTTGCAGCATTGGATATGGCACAATTAGTTTTGAAAAATGATGTGACATGATGTGGCACTTTCTGACAGAGCTGTGAACTAGTAACCCAAAATTCATTGATTCACTTCTAGAAACACTCTTCAAGGAAAAAAAACACCCTAATAATGATTTAAAATGGAGAAATAATTGTAATAATATAAAAAGGCAAACAGTTTAATTATGTACTAATATAGAATGCTCATAATTTCAGAGATAGAAAATAATCGGAAAATACTGGATAGAACATATTTCTATGAAAAGGGAAAAATGGAGGACAACACCTAGAACATATTGATATAAATTATTTATAAATATGTGCATTATAAATGTATGGTAAATATACTTGAGGATTTTCCTGAAGTAAGATAGTAGTTGTTTCTAGGTAATTAGAAAGGAAAAATAACATTGAAGGGGACTCAAGATAAATTTCTAAGTCTAGCTTCACAGTAAGAAATGAATGCATGATACTATAAACCTGAATGAGAAGCTGCAGCTTGGAACAACATAGATCCCATGGGAAAAGAATTACTATTATTTTTGTAAATAGACAAAGTATTATACTGAGATCTCTGTGTTTGTTTTTATATCTCTTCGTTGGTCTGACCTTAGCCTTCATCAGAGAAGCTTAACTGGCGAAAGTGTGAAGAATAAGTGATCAGAAGTGTTCATTCCTAAATAGGACATCTATATTAGCTTCCCTCATTTTCACCAAGGTTCTGGAACACAAAAGAAAAAGGGACAGAAAGAAGGTATGAACCAGAACTTGTAGGAGTGCTGAAAAAGAGTTTCTTCTGGACATGAAAAACTCACAAATTTGATGCTCAGATTGTTCTGTCCCTCACTGAGGGACTATGGGCAGTTAATGGCCACAGGGAGGGGATGCCATATCCTCAATAGGATAACTATTAATACGTTGCCCACATTTCATTAGTTAAAACCCTAATCATACTCATGCAAGAAACTACAATTAAATTCAGTCAATCAAAAAATAAATATCGAAGTATGGTGGGAAATTGTTAGAAGGAAGAAGAGTTTCATTGAGGGAGAGGAGTGCAATTGTAAGTGAAAATGCCCCCAATATATATGTGTGTATACATATATATGTGCATACATATTATACATAAACATATATGCGCATAATATGTATATACATGTGTATGTATGAACACACATACACATATACTAAGATATCAAAGAATAAACATATAGGAATAAGAGCTGCAGAAGTAGCTGAGTGGGCAATGTCTTTACCTTGCAAGCATGAAGACCTGTGTTCCAACACCAGAACCCCTGTAGGCAAACACACATCTATGCAACTGCACACACATGAAATTCTACAGAGTATCAGCTGTAGAAGTTGTATGTGGTGGTATCATATCATGTCTGTTTTCTCTTTATGTAGTTTCAAATTATATTTTAAAGAAAAAATTTAGGATGAAAGAGGCAGTAAAGCATATTTAGTAAATAGAAAGTTAGTGTCCTATAAAGTCTGTGAATATGGCTATGCTTAAGCGATCTCAATTACTAAAGCTGACATGACAAATATTTCAATGTTACAATGTCATAGTGTTGCACCTTGTCTCATAAGTAATATGAGCACAAAGGGGCATTTTTATGTAGATACGATGACAGAGAATTAAGTCATAAATAATTCCAAGAATACTATGTAGCAGTATAATAGAGTTGACTTGAGAATACAATCAATCTTCTTGACTTAGATTCTGAAAAGCACCCCTGCTTCTATACCAGAAATTGGCTTCACAACATTTGTTACAAAATATATCTGTCCCACAGAGAAACCCTGTCTCGAAAAACCAAAAAATAAATAAATAAATAAATAAATAAATAAATAAATAAATAAATAAATAAATATATATATATATATATCTGTAGCGGCTATTAGTGCTTTTAATAATTATTTATTGTAAAATATATTCTAACTTTATAAATACATTCCTTGGAAATATATTTGGGAGCATAATGTGTTTAGATTTATATTGGAAAATGATTATTATAATTATGCTAATCAACAGATTTTTTAACTGTAATAGTTATAATTTATGTTGTATATACATAAGGATGTGTGTGTCAAAATATTGAATTATATATTTAACTCTATTCATTATGCTGTAGTCACATATCCAGAACATGTTGACCCCTTATAAGTCAACCTTTTTACCTTTGGCCAATATTTCTCAATGTCCTGCATTTGTCGGAGCAAGGCTGCTTGTTGGTTCCCAGCTACTTAATCTCAAAATAACCACACAGAAACTATTAATTAAATCACTGTTTGGCTCATTAGTCCTAGCTTCTTATTGGCTAACGTTTATATTTTAATTAACCCATTTTTAGTAATCTGTATATTGTCATGAAGCTGTGGCTTACAGGATAAAGTTCCAGTGTCTATCTCTGGCAGGGCTACATGGCTTCTCTCTGATTTGTGTTAACATTATGCAGCATCTGGATAATTTTTTGTAATATTTTCATTACATATAACAATATTTGCAGAGAAAGGATTGCTGAATAATGTGGTATTTCCTTTGGAAACTTTGATCAAACCTCTGAGATATTTTCCATAGTAGCTAAAACTACTTTACATACAAATCAACAGTAAGCATTCCCTTTGATTCCGCATCATTACACTTATCATGTTTTTCTTAAATAACTATATCAAAGGGTGTGAACTGATAATCTTGAGTTAAACTTCACCCTCTGATTACACACAAACAACACCTCTTCCTAAACCTTCTAGATACATTTTTGTCTATTAAGAATTTTTATTGTTGTTTTTTTTTTACTTTTTAAATTGATTTTTATTGAGCTCTACATTTTTCTCTGCTTTCATCCCTGCCTCTCCCCTCCCCTTCGACTGTCTCTCAAAATCCCCATGCTCCCAATTTACTCGGGAGATCTTGTCTTTTTCTACTACACATGCACATTAGATTTATGTATGTCTCTCTTACAGTTCTCATTGTTGTCTAGGTTCTATGGGATTGTGATTTATGGGCTGTTTTTCTTTGCTTTATGCTTAAAAACCACTTATGAGTGAGTACATGTGATAATTGTCTTTATGTGTCTGGGTTACATCACTCAAATGATGTTTTCTAGCTCCATACATTTGCCTGCAAAATTCAAGATGTCATTATTTTTTTCTGCTCTGTATACTCCATTGTGTAAATGTACACATTTTTTTGTCATCCATTCTTTGGTTGAGGCGTATTTAGGTTGTTTCCAGGTTCTGGCTATGACAAACAATGCTGCTATGAACATAGTTGAGCATATGTCCTTGTGGTACAATTGAGCATCCTTTGGAAATATACCCAAGGGTGATATTACTAGGTCTTAAGAAAAGTTGTTTCCTGATCTACTGAGAAATCACCACACTGACATCCAAAGGGACTATACCAGCTTGCATTTCCACTAGCAATATAGGAGTGTTTCCTTTACCCCACAATCTCTCCAGTATAAGTTGTCATCAGTGTTTTTGATCTTGGCCATTCTTACAGGTGTAACATGTCATCTCACAGTTGTTTTGATTTGCATTTCTCTGATGACTAAGGATGTTGAATATTTCCTTAAGTGTCTTTCTGTCATTTTAGATTCCTCTGTTAAGAGTTCTCTGTTTAGGTCTGTACTCCATTTTGGGGGGAGTTATTTGTTCTTGGATATTTTTCAGACATTCTTAGTATATTAAAAATATTGGATATCTAATGTCTTGGATATTAACACTTTTTCTGTGCTAAATATTGCCTTTTGCACTCTATTGTTTCCTTTGATACAAAGAACCACTGAAGTTCAATGTAGGGAAACTTACTTGTTTTTGTTTTTGTTGTCTGAGGCTCTGATATCCACCTCCCCCCCAAATCCCCCACCCTGCTCGAAGTCACAGCATAGACTAACATCAAGAAGTTTGTATCCAGGTTCTGGCTATTACAAACAATGCTGCTATGAACATAGTTGAGCATATACTTTTGTTGTATGATAGGGCCTCTCTTGGATATATTCC
>NC_022012.1:55245202-55247888 GCF_000317375.1 Microtus ochrogaster | reverse complement strand
AAAATAAAATAAAATGTTCAAAAAAAAAGAAGTTTGTAGATAGGGTTTCTTTTAGTACAGTTTCATTGAGTAAGACGTTATGGCAAAACTTACTCCACTTTTGGTTGATTTGACTATAGAAATGCAAAGGTGCCCTATTTTATTCCTCTGCACCTAAATAATCAGCTTTCAGACAGCATGTCTGGATGACTGACCTGTTCTCTGAGCATTATTTTGTATGCTTGTCAGGAACTGGCTATGTATGTTTATTTCCTTCTATCTCTTCTTTCCATTCTACTAGTCTCTGATTTTCACTTCACCTGTATACGGCTTTACTTACTGTAGCTCTGTCATATCAACATATCTATCCTATAACATGATGCTGCCAGCTTTCTTTGTTTTACTCAAAATTGCTTTTAGTGGTCAGAGTCTTTATAGTTCTTTGTGAATTTTTAAGGTTAAAAAATTGTGCGTGAAGAATACCACTTGAAGTGTTGAGAGGAAATATAGTGAGTATATAATTCACTTTGAATAGTGGGGATGTTTCATGGTCTTAATTATTTTCATCCAAAACTATTGGCTGTCTTTTCATTTATCTTGGGTTTTTAATTTGTTTTATCAATGTGTTACAGTTATCCAAAAGGAGTATTGAACTTGTAATTGCTCACTTATTTCCTTTTCAGACACTTCATTGCTTGTGTATAGAAAAATGACTAATTTTAGTTTGTTTATTTTTCTATCACGCATCTTTACTGACTAGTAAAGGTTAAGACTACAACACCATTCAAATAGGTGATAATTTAATTTGGAGGACGAGATGATTTTACTTCTCTGTGATAAGAGGGAGTATAAAGTCCCATATCTTGATTTAGATATTGAATATAAAATTGGTTTGTTTGCCTGAAAAATTAACCAAAAGTTATTATGAAGAACTGTGATTTCATACCTTGTGAGAAATTCTGAAATATTAACTTATGAAAATGAGGATAGTGATTTTACTTCTGAGATTCAAATATAGTCAGTAAATAAGATGTCAACCTTATTAGATTTAATGTCAAATAATGGCTATCTTGAACAGTTTGAACATGTTGAAGCAATTGTTTCCCTATGTATGTGCCCTACCCTTTGTCTTACTAACATTATTTTACTAAGAAAAATAATATAAATGCAAACATACTATCATTCTATGTGTTTTTCATACCTCTGAAAGTTTGTACTATAAGGAACCAGCTATATTGGCTGTGGGAACTGGTAAATTCACCAAACACACAGAGTAAACTAATTTTGTATAGTAAAACTGTAACTGCTTTGTAATAAAACTGAATTAAATCCAAGGTACATTTTTGTAACTGTTTTTGTTGTTCTTTGTTTTACCTCTTTCATAATATAGATCTTTCCAGAGCATGTGACAATTAAGGGCCACTTATTAAAAGAAGATTGTAAAATGCTTCATTGAAAACATTTTTATAATAAAGTCACGAGTGATAATTCATATGTAGTAATGAATATATGGACCTTAACACAAACATGTAAAGGTAAAATATTGAAAAGCAATCCAACCCGAGTCTGAGTTAATATATTTATATTTGCTGATATGATGAAATTTCATCTGCTCTGATAAGGTACAGATATAGAGGAGAACAAATATGAAGAAATGTAATATGCACACACCTATCTTTCACTCTGAAAGCTTCTCAGAATAGGCTCTGTCCTGTCAGTCAACCCTCATTCCTAGATGTGCAACTAAATCACTTAGCAACATGTGAGGGATGACTGGTGTTCTGATGTGGATTTTGACTACATATTTAGAAAGCAACTTATATCTTTATTCTGTCCATTCCTCATGTTATGGGTGAAACAATTGCCATGTTCTTATGAAACTGAAAGTAGAAAAAGCCTACTGTTTGTTTCATCTTTGGATACTATTTTATTTCATTTTGACTCATCACTTCTAATCCCTAGTAGTGTTTATATAATAATCCAAAGTAAAGATTATCAGGGAATAGTTGTACAATCAAATTAATCCAGCTACATAAACAACTTTCTGAGGTTTACTTGTTATTGTAAGCCATTTCAGAAGGCGTAGAGCGAGAAAGAAATGAACAAACACACGCTTAAAGAAAGAACTCTGTTGTGCCTTGGTAATTTTCAATCTAAGGGAACTGATTTCAACCATTAGATCTCACATTTTGGTAATATTTCTGCCTAGTGAAGGAGAATTTGCGCCAGCTCTGCTGTTGCACAGTATCCACGAAAGCATCAGTTAACCTTAATCTGTTCCTCTTTACAACAGAGGTCAGCAGGAGAAAGCATTTTTGATCTTTCAAACAGTTTCAGTAAGACAATGTGCCACATGGGGAAATCATCATTATGTTTTATAGAGATAGCAGTAAATGCATTCAAAATACTTCAAGCCCTGTTATGTTTCAAATGTTTTATTTGCTTCCCCAAGATCTGGGCTGTTGGCACACGTCTCTTCTGTTTCGGAAAACCTGCGTTGAGAATATTGTAGCACAGGGTAAGTAAAACGACTGGACCGAGTGAAGAACATTTAATCACTGCAAAAGACAAGCTGTGGTATTGCTGGGTCCAGGGGTAGGTTGATCTCGAAGGTTCTGAGGTAAGCCAGACCCAAAAAGAGGAACATGGGATGTACTCACTCATATTTGGTTTCTAGACATAATTAAAGGACAGTGAGCTTATAATT
>NC_022012.1:55242802-55244778 GCF_000317375.1 Microtus ochrogaster | reverse complement strand
GAGGGACTTAATCGGGGGAGGGGGAGGGAAATGGGAGGCGGTGGCGGGGAGGAGGCAGAAATCCTCAATAAATAAATAAATTAAAAAAAATAAAAGACAAGCTGTGTTTGTTTGCCTGATCGAATGCCTTTATTCCATTCACTCATTGATTTTTTTTTATCTGATTTACAGAGTGGTTTTTAAAGATGTCCTTGCCAGAGTTCTAGCTCAAACAAAGTTTCTAGAAGACTTTCTGCACTCAGCCACCATCTGAGTAAGCTTCGATGTTTGATAATTGTGCATCTCTAGCAAAAGAAACAATTAATTAGCAATAATTAGGCAGATCAAAGCAAACTGGCAACTGTATTAAGAGAATATTCCAACCTAGGTTGTAATCAGCAAATACAATTATTTTTGTGGATGAGGCTAGAACTCAAAGAACTTTGACTTTTCCACCTTCACCAGGTTGGTTGCTGTCTTGACACCTGAGCTGCATTTACCCCCACATTGGCTTTAACCAGGCCATCGAAGCCAGTTTTTATTTTTTTTTTTAAATTTATTTATTTATTAAGGATTTCTGCCTCCTCCCCGCCACCGCCTCCCATTTCCCTCCCCCTCCCCCGATCAAGTCCCCCTCCCTCATCAGCTCGAAGAGCAATCAGGGTTCCCTGACCTGTGGGAAGTCCAAGGACCGCCCACCTCCATCCAGGTTTAGTAAGGTGAGCATCCAAACTGCCTAGGCTCCCACAAAGCCAGTACGTGCAGTAGGAGCCAGTCTTTATATTTGAATGCTCATTTCTCAGTGATATACACGGATTTAGAGGAAACATACTAGATTACATAGTATTAAGCATAAAATTGCTTAAGAAGGATTTTTTTGACATTGTTATAAAATGACTTACTGGTCAAAGTGACTGTTTCTTCCTTTTCCTGTTTGGACACGAATATTTTTAAATGCATTAGATTCTGTTGGTCATCAACAGGTTGTGGAAAGGAACACTCTGAACATTTTCAAGTCTTAATGTCACCAAGAAAAACATGCTTTTACTATTTGTGCTATAATAAAATATATATCTAAATGGGTGATTAAACTTCTGGGACATGTTATCAGTACAGTTTCTATCATGTTATCAGTACGTGTCCTTCCCAGTGTTTCACATTTAAGCAATTAATCATATTTTCTCATTGCTACATGTATATTTGGTACCTACTATTAAAGTCCTTTCATCCACCATGACATTTTTAAATATGCTTATTGTGTGAGATGGAAAAAGAGACTATCAATTTTGCTATAATTATGCAAAATACAGAGAATATATTTTAATTAAATGTAAAGGTACCTATGAACAATGAGGGTGAGAATTGGAGCCTGACAGGCACACTGTTTCTCTCTTGTTATTTCTCAGCTTTCATTTTAAATATGTCTATATAAAATTTATTTGTATATGCTTAATAGAATATTTTATACTTGAAAGGTTATATTGTGATGCATGTTGATGAGGTGTGTGTATGTGCATATGTGTGTATAAATTGAATTTAACAGTCTTTTCTGTTAATCACATTTTGAAAATCTATTTCATTAAGTCTATAAAGAATGAACATGTGACAAAAGCAGTCAATAAAGGCAATAATTAGTGGAGGGACATGCTTTCTGTACAACTGAACATTTATTAATAGATTATAATGCATAATGTCCTCTTTGAGGAGGTCACAATATGCTGTGTCTCATTTCATCTACAATAGAAAGATAATACAATAGGCATAGCATTTAATTAGTACGAGGAGGAGAGCTACAAGTAAAATCATAAGACATTTGCAATTCAAGATGTCATAGTTCCTGAAAATTTGATAGATAAAGTAAGGTAATTTCACTTACAGAAATTAATTGGGAAATTCACAAAACTCCTCTGAACAGCATACAAATGAGTGAAGTCTTTGGGTAGATTCTTTTTTTTTTTTTTTTGGTTTTTCGAGACAGGGTTTCTCTGTGGCTTTGG
>NC_022012.1:55158295-55242702 GCF_000317375.1 Microtus ochrogaster | reverse complement strand
CTGCCTCTGCCTCCCGAGTGCTGGGATTAAAGGCGTGCGCCACCATCGCCCCGCCTCTGGGTAGATTCTTATATCTTGTCTTTAAATAGTGCAAGTTAACTACCTTTCCATTAAGATTTTTGACTATTTAAATGTAAGACTGATGAGTAATTTAACAGTTAGGGTTTTGAATCCTGGGCAGTACAAAAACCCTTGTATCAATCAGCAGTCTTCAGAAACTTATTTTCTAAAGTTTATGGCAAACTAAAAGTGTTCAAAGTAACATAAAGTTGATTTACACATATTTAGCCATGTCATTTGTATTTGTGATGGGAAATAAGTGAAAATCACACAAAAAAAATCACTTTTGCTGTGGTATGAAACTTACTAGAGATAAATGTTCCACAGGAAGCTGGTAAGCATCATAGGCAGTAGAACAGATCCTCTCAGAGGTGGCCTCACAACACAGAGACAGGAAGAGGGTGTGTGATCATGATGAGTATGCTGTTAGTGCACTGATTTTTATGGGATTAGAATTAGTGCATTGTATTTGTATTTGTTTAGATTTAGGCAGTGAGTGGTTCTGCATATACTCTGAAAATGTACATTTGTTTAATTTTAAATCATAAAGTGACATTACGCATATTTTATGGCAATGATAAAACACACACATTTCATAAATTCATGGCATTTCTCACTTTTTCTTAGCTTTTTTAAGTGTAAGATTTTGAGAGTTTAGGACATCACAAGAAAACCTACAGAAACAACTGACCTGGGCTCATAGGAACTCACAGCCTCTGAACCCACACACCACGGAGCCCACATGGGACTGACCTAGGCCCACTACACATACATGACAGCTGTGCTGCTATATGTGGAACTTCTGACAGTGAAAGCTGGGACTGTACCCAAGGTTTTGGAGAGAGCAGAGACACAAGGAACATACCTAAACATAATAAAGGCAATATACAGCAAGCTAACTACTACAGGGAGCGGGGCCCCTTGTTCCAGCCACCCGACTACCTTACACCCGAAATAATCACACAAAAACTGTATTAATTAAAACACTGTTTGGCCATTAGCTCTAGCCTCCTATTGGCTAACTCTCACATCTTGATTTAACCCATTTCTATTAATCTGTGTTCACCACAAGGTTTTGGCTTACCGGGAAAGATTTAGCATGTCTGACTTGGCATTGCCGTGGTGGCTCTCTGACTCTGCTTTCTTCCTCCCAGCATTCAGTTCTGTCTTTTCCACCTACCTAAGTTCTGCCCTATCAGGCCAAGCCGTTTCTTTGTAAATTAACCAATGAAAGCAACACATAAACAGAATGACCTCCTACACCAGCTAACAGTCAACATCAAACTAAATGAAGAGGAACTCATAGCAATCCCACTGAAATCAGGAACAAGACAAGGTTGTCCACTCTCTCCATATCTATTTAATATAGTACTTAAGGTTCTACCCAGAGCAATAAGGCAACAGGAGGAGATCAAGGGGATACAAATCAGAAAAGAAGAAGTCAAAATCTCACTATTTGCTGATGATATGATAGTTTACATAAATGACCCTAAAGTTCTACCAAGGAACTTCTACAACTCATAAATACCTTCAGTAATGTAGGAGAATATAAGATTAACTAAAATACTCAGGATCCCTCCTTTGTACAGATGATGAATGGGCTGAGAAAGAAATCAGAGAAATATTACCCTTCACAACAGCCACAAATAATAGAAAATATCTTGGATTAACTCTAATCAAACAAGTAGAAGGTCTGTATGAAAAAACTTTATATCTTTAAAGAAAGAAATTGAAGAAGACAGCATAAAATGAAAATATCTCCCATGTTTTTAGATAGATAGAATTAATGTAGCAAAAACAACAATCTTACCAGAAGCAATCTACAGATTCAATGCAATCCCCATCAAAATCCCAGAAAAATTCTTCACAGACCTTAAAATAAGAATACTCAAATTCATGTGGAAAAGCAAAAAACCCAAGATTGCCAAAATAATCCTGTACAGTAAGGGAACTTCTAGAGGTATCACGATTCCTGACTTCAAACTCTACTACAGAGCTATAGTACAGAAAACAGCCTGGTACTGGCATAAGAACAGAAGGACAAATGGAATTGAGTCAAAGACCCTGATATCAATTCACACACATACAAACACCTGGTTTTTGACAAAGAAGTATAAAATATAAGATACAAAATGTTGCTGACATACTGTGTATCAACATGTAGAAGAATGAAAATATACCCATATCTATTATCATGCATAAAACTAAAATCCAAATAGATGAAAGACCTCAATAAAAATTTGACCATACTGAGCCTGATAGAAGAGAAAGTAGGAAGTAACTTTCAATGCATAGGCACAGGAGATCACTTATTAAATATAACCCCAGTAGCACAGACATTGAAAATAACAATTGATAAATAGGACCTAATGAAATTGTAAAGCTTCTGTAAAGCAAAGGACATGATCAACAAGACAAAATGGCAGCCTAAATAATGTGTAAAGATCTTCACCAACCCCACATCAGACAGAGGGCTGATCTCCAAAATATACAAAGAACTCAAGAAATCAAAAGAACAAATAATCCAATAAAAATGGGGTACATATTTATACATTAATCCACACATCTTCAAAGACCTAATATTTGACAAAAAAGCAAAAAAAAAATGGAAAAAATAAAGCACATTTAACAAATGATGCTGGCATAACTGGATTTCAACATGTAGAAGAATGAAAATAGACCTATATCTATCACCATGAACAAAGCTAAAGTCCAAATTGATCAAAGACCTCAACATAAAGCCAGCCATACTGAAACTTATAGAAGAGAAAGTGGGATGTACACTTGAACGCACTGGCACAGGAGACCACTTTCTAAATATAACCCCAGCAGCACAGACACTGAGAGAAACAATAAATGGGGCCTCCTGAAACTGAAAAGCTTCTGTAAAGCAAAGAACATGGTCAACAAGACCAAATAACAGCCTACAGAATGGGAAAAGATCTTTACTAAGTCCACTTCAGACAGAGGTCTGATCTTTAAAATATACAAAGAACTCAAGAAATTGGTCATCAAAAGAGCAAATAATAATAAAAAAAAATGGAGTATGGACCTAAACACGGAACTCTCAACAGAGTAGTCTAAAATGGCTGAAAGACACTTTAGGAAATGTTCAACATCCTTAGTCATCAGGGAAATGCAAATCAAAACAACTCTGAGATGACATCTTACACCTGTAAGAATGGCCAAGATCAAAAACACTGATGGCAACTTATGCTCGGGAGGTTGTGGGGTAAAGGAAACACTCCTGTATTGCTGGTGGAAATGCAATCTGGTATAATCCCTTTGGATGTCAGTGTGGCGATTTCTCAGTAGATAAGGAAACAACATTCCTCAAGAATGTGGATATATACCACTTTTGGATATATATCCAAGGGATGCTCAATTGGGCCACAAGGACATGTGTTCAACTATGTTCATAGCAGCATTGTTTGTCATAGCCAGAATTTGGAAGCAACCTAAATGCCCCTCGAGCAAGGACTGGATAAAGTTTTATAATTTTACATAATGGAGTACTACAGAGCAGAAAAAATAATGACATTTTGAAATTTGCATGCAAATGGATTGATCTAGAAAACATCATATTCAGTGAGGTAACCCAGACCCAGAAGAACAAATATTATATTTACTCACTCATAAGTGACTTTCAGACATAAAACCAGCCTATAATTCACAATCCCAGAGAACCCAGAAAACAAAGATGATCCCAAGAGAGACATACATGGATCTAATCTATGTGGGAAATAGAAAAAGGCAAGATCTCCTGAGTAAAATGGGAGTATGGGGATCATGGAAGGAGATAAAAAGGGAGCAAGAGGAAGGGAAGGGAGTGGAGAAAATCATACATCTCAAATGAAACAATGAAAAGAAGAAGAAAAATATTTTTTTTCCAAGTCACGGTTTTTCTGTCCATCTTGGAACTTGCTCTGTAGACTGAGCTGGTCTCAAACTTAGAGATACACCTACCTCTGCCTCTTGATTGTTGGTATTAAAAGTGTGTGCCACCACTGCCAGGCTCTTAATGTTCTTTCGTGCATGGAAGTGGTATGCATCTTTCCAGTCTAAGGATAAGTGCATCACCTAATTTGGTTTTACAGTTGCTTATAAAGGGGATAATGTCTTATTGACCCTTATTCCATGTTGATTAGAAATTAAAGGAATGGCCCTTGAAATTTGAGAATACCCTGGAAGTGTCAATCATCTTTTTCTGCTTGAATATCATTAGCTAGGGTTAAACACATGACTGCACTTACTTTCTTATATAGGCTGTTACATAGATTAATATATGCCGGTGACATATACTCTGTGAAAATAGAGAGTCAATTCTTAAGAAGACCAGGAAAAACAGAAGTAGAAAGCAATAAGTCATAGTTGGATAAGACATACTTGATTTTTCTCTCAATTTTTGTAAGCAAAAGCACATCAACCTTCTATAAAAATATAGAGTAGGAGTCACATAAAAACAGCCATTAAAACTATGATGCAGAAGGAGAATAAAGCTTAACGCCTCTAGTAGTCACATCTGTGAAAATTAGACCGTCCAGTCCATGAAGAAAAACCTTTAAAAGTCTGGCATCAAAATGTTGTAAGGGACATGATACAATGTAGGTTTTTCTGAGCTTCTAAATAAAGTTCAAATCGATACAAATCATTAAAGAATGTCTTAAACTGAAACTTAGTCAGAACTGCTTGAGGATGTTAGTAGCAACATTCTTGGTAGTAAACAAGAAAAGGAAAAATGAGACAAAAGAGGTAAATAAAATGTCCTAGCTTGATTCAACATAAAATTAGGTCTTAGTCTTATTAAGTTAATATAGACTGAAAATTCTGGCTGTTGACAATCCACAAATAGCACCTAATTTACTTAGCATTACAGGTTAGGACATAATGATAACACTACTGAGAAATGTCTATTTACCTTTGTGATCAAGTAGCTGGTGGAGACAACTGTGAATCACTTGCTTCTATCTAGAATAGTGAGGTAGCATTGTGCAGTACATTGCCAGTCAGGGAGAAAATAAAAGTCCAAACTTCAAGGTGTGATTGTCTATCACATTTACAGCACTGTAAAAATGGCAAATTCAAACATAGTAATTGTGAGGGCCAGCCATGATACGCTAAATATGGGCAGGACACCCAAAGGAAGTTCTTTACTTCTAACCATTATCACCTGCCAGAGTAGAACTCAGCCATCGATAAATTTAATAAGAGGCTGAGTCTTAGTAATTTACCCTGAAGCAGTGCCTGGTTGCAGGACGAAATACAAGTTGAGATTACCAGACCTCTGCCCAAGAACAGACCATTCAAAGGAAATGCCTAACATTCCAACGGCTGTAGATAGGATCACCTGCCAGCTCACACTCACCAGGACACCCCTAGACAAATGTCAGCCACTCAGGGGTCCTGAACCTCAGAGACCCCTCAACTCCAGCTTCACTACTATAAAACCATATTCTAATTGAGCTCGGGGCTCTCCGTTTATTCCAATACGTTGGACACACAGAGACCGAGTTTGAAAAATTGATTATAATAAAGGCTCTTTGCTTTTACATATAGGACTTAGTCTCTTTGTTGGCTTTTGTTGGGACTTCGCAGATGTGGCCATAACAGTAATGGGAATCAAATACTGAGAAAGTATTCAGTTTTGTCTCTTACAACAAAATACTTCATAAAAGTAAAAGGAATGTGAATAGCATCCATTGAATATGGATTTCTGTCTCAACTCAAGTTAGTTTATGTACCCTCTCAGTATGGAATTCCAAGTTGTAGTGTCTTTGCTAGAGTTAGATAGAGTGACTGTGGAAATATGGATGAGAATATTTGCAGAGAATCAAAAATGATTGAATTGGGGAACTGTGTGAGGCCACTCTGCTGACAGATACTAAACATTGTTCTCAGGCAGGATTCTGATTTCCTTCTTGTGCTCTGTCTCTGTTAATGACTGGCCCCCACAGAGTCACAGGAGATGGGCTCACGTTCTTCCTGCAAATTAAGGTTCTGGGAGATTAACTTTTTCTCTTCACCTCATCAATGCGTTGGCTCCACCTCTCACCTTTGTTTCAGATTGTGCTAGAAGTAACAGAGCTGTGTTTAAAGTATCATATTTATTCCCAGGTCCTCTCTACAAAAGACACTTTATCCTCAGTGTTCTCGGCAAGCTTTTCCCCGGGCTCCAGCAGCCAGCCATATTGAATGACTGAATAGAGTGGTGAGTGACAGGGCACTAGAGCTGTATCCTTCATCTGTTTGCGACTGTATGGCAATCTAATTAGAGGCCAGGTTGAAAATAAACCATTCACTCTCTTAAAATATTAGAACTAGAGTTTGCATCCTACCAAGTCTCAGGAGGAATTATTAATTTTATGGTATTAATATTTTCACGATCCTGGCTCTCTTAAGAGAATGCTGATATTATCTCCATATTATTTTTTACTATGTGCTCTCAGCTGTGCCCATCATCAATTGACACTGAGGCAAACTTCCTCACTGTCCAGCTATGCACAATTATACAAGCCAGATCGTTATCTAAGGATTGAGCCCTTATCACTTTTATCCATCTTTCATAACCACTGGAGAACTAGCCTTAATGTCAAACATATGTATCTATTTCACTCATAGTGCTATGTTCCATCCAGATCTTCCCACTGCAAATAGATTTCATTAAACAAAGCAAAAATAAATAGATAAAACTTCAGAAAGTACAAATAGCCTCCCAAAACAATTCTAAAGTTACACAGAAAGGCTTTATTCTGCCTACACACTAAGGTTAAATCTGATTTTTTCATTACTCAATGATATTGGTGTTGTTAAAGAAATAAACCAAAACATTTTTGAGAAGGAACACCCACTGGCATTAGCTAAGCTGAATCTACCCTTGAATTTTGAATCAAGCAAGTGAAAATAATAATCCAGATGAACTGGCAAATAAAATTAGTCAAGATGTCTGGTTTTAGCATTGATGTCCCCCAATAATTCCTATCATCTTCATAATTTATATCACAAATGTGCTAAAATAAAGTACTTCCAAAAAACAGCCTCATATGTGTACACAAAATAGATTTCTGAAGGGAAGACGCTTTATGTAAGCTACCTGGAGTACTACTTAATTCTGGGTTATATGGAATACCTCATTGTGAAAAGCCCTCACATTTATAACAGTCCATTGCCATAAATAACAGACTGTGCTAATGTAGAGTGCACTCACAATCTGACTCATCTTACCACATCTAGGGTAGGGTGACACAGCCACATCCTAGTCCATGCTGAGGACACCACAGCGTAGGGAGGATGATGTAAGCATGAGAAGATTTAAGGGTTTCCCACATGCTACAAACTCACAATGATGTTTTGAACTGTTGATTCCATAACTCAGATCATACAATAGTTTCCAGCTCCCCCTACCTTCTCCTTCACTCCCCGCTCCCATCCACTCCTCAGGGAGGATAAGGCCTCCCATGGGGAGTCAACAAAATCTGGCAAAACACTTTGATGCAGTAAACAAGGCCCTCCCCCTGTATCTAGGCTGGGCCAGGTATCCCTCCAAAGAGAATAGGCTCCAAAAAGCCAGTTCAAGCACTAGAAAGAAATCCTGGTCCCACTGTCAGTGGCTCCACACCCCAGCCACACAATTGTAACCCACACTCAGAGGGCCTAGTTAGGTTCTTTGCGGGTACTGCCCTCCCCCACTATCAGTTCAAAGTTAGTGAGCTCCCACTAGCTCAAGTCAGCAGTTTCAGTGGATATCCACATCATGGTCTTGACCTCTTTGCTCATATTATCGCTCCTCTCTCTGTCTGGCTAGATTCTGGAAACTCACTCCAGTGCTAGCTGTGGATCTCTGCATCTGCTTCCATCACTTGCTGGATGAAGGTCAATCTGATTACAGGGGGAAGAACAGTTCAGGTTCCTTCTCCACTATTGCTTAGGGTTTTAACTGGGGTCATCCATGTGGATTCCTAGGAATTTCCCAAGTGACAGGTTTCTAGCTAATCCCATAAAGGCTTGCTCAATCAAGATACCTCTTTCCTTGCTCTTCCACTCTACCCCCGTATCTCATCCGTTCCATTCCCTCATGTTCTTCTCCTCCCCTTTCTTCTCCCTCCTTTTGCCCTTCCTTCTTCCCCCACCCATGTTCCTAATTTTCTCAGGAGATCTTGTCTATTTCCTCTTTGATGGTGATCCATGTCTCTTTTAAAGCTGTCCTTGTTACTTAGCTTCTCTGGGGTCGTCGACTATTAGCTGCTATTTTTGTTGTTTTACATTTAATATCCATTTATGAGTGAGTACATACCATGTTTGTCTTTCGTGATCTAGGTTACCTGACTCAGGATAGTTTTTATCTAGTTCCATCCATTTACATGCAAATTTCAAGTTGTCATTGTTTTTTACCACTGAATAGTACTCCATTGTGTAAATGCACCACATTTTTTTTTTAAAATCCATTTTTAGGTTGATGGACATCTAGTCTGTTGTTGGGTTTTGGCAATTATGAATAATACTGCTATGAACATAGATGAGCAACTGTACTTGTGGTATGAGTGTGTGTTCCTTGGGCATATGAATAAGAGTGGTATTGCTTGATCTTGAGGTAGGTTGATTCCCAGTTTTCTGAGAAAGCACCATACTGATTTCCAAAGTGGCTGTACAAGTTTGTACTCCTACCAGCAATGGAGGAGTGTTCCCCTTAATCTGCATCTTCTTCGGCATAAACTATTGTAGGTGTTTTTGATTTTAGCCATTCTGACTGGAGTAAGATGATATTTCAGTACCATTTTTATTTGCATTTCCCTGATGGCTAAGGATGTTGAGAAATTCCTTAAGTGTCTTTCAGCCATTTGAGATTCTTCTGCTGAGAATTCTCTGTTTAAAGCTGTACACCATTGCTCGTGCTCCCCCTCCTTCTGCTCCTGATTTGGACCTTGAGATTTCTGTCCGGTGCTCCAATGTGGGTCTCTGTCTCCTTTCATCGCCTGATGAAGGTTAATATTCAGGAGGACGCCTATATGTTTGTCTTTAGATTCACCTTCTTATTTAGCTTCTCTAGGATTGCGAATTATAAGCTCACTGTCCTTTAATTATGGCTAGAAACCAAATATGAGTGAGTACATCCCATGTTCCTCTTTTTGGGTCTGGCTTACCTCACTCAGGGTAGTGTTTTCTATTTCCATCCATTTGTATGCAAACTTCAAGAAGTCCTTGTTTTTTACTGCTGAGTAGTACTCTAATATGTATATATTCCATACTTTCTTCATCCATTCTTCTATTGAAGGGCATCTAGGTTGAGAGGTACACCCACACTCTGAGACAATGGGGATGTTCTTTCGGGAATTCACCAAGGCCAGCTGGCCTGAGTCTGAAAAAGCATGGGATAAAACCGGACTTGCTGAACATAGCGGACAATGAGGACTACTGAGAACTCAAGAACAATGGCAATGGGTTTTTGATCCTACTGCACGTGCTGGCTTTGGGGGGGCCTGGGCAGTTTGGATGCTCAGCTTACTAAACCTGGATGGAGGTGGGCGGTCCTTGGACTTCCCACAGGTCAGGGAACCCTGATGGCTCTTCAAGCTGATGAGGGAGAGGGACTTGATCGGGGGAGGGGGAGGGAAATGGGAGGCGGTGGCGGGGAGGAGGCAGAAATCCTCAATAAATAAATAAATTTAAAAAAAAAATTCAGAGAGTAGATGACAACATGCCTAAAGCATGAAAGAATGGGACTGTAGACTGTGTTCTGTGTTTGGGGAATGCAGACAGCATTGTGCTTTTGAAGTAGAGAATAAAGTCTCTAAAGGAAAAAAAAGCTGTACACCATTTTAAAAATTGGATTATTTGGTATTTTGATGTCTAGTTTCTTCAATTATTTATATATTTTGGAGATTAGTTTTGATTTCAGCACAGAATTCTACCAGAACTTCAAAGAAGAGCTAAGACCTATACTCCTTAAACTGTTCCACACAACAGAAACAGAAGGAACATGGTCAAACTCCTTTAACTAGGCTACAATTGCCCTGATACCCAAACCACACCAAGACCCAACTAAGGAAGAGAATTACAAACTAGCCTCACTAATGAACATTGTTGCAAAAATACTCAATAAAATACTGGCAAACTGAGTCTAAGAACATATCAAAACCATGATAAAGTTGCCTTCATCCCAGAGATGCAGGGATGGTTCAACATATGAAAATCTGTCAATGTAATACACCACATAACTAAATTCAAAGAAAAAAAGCTTTCAACAAAATGCAATACCCCGTCATGATAAAGGTTGAGGAGAGATCAATGATATACACAATGTATTTAAACAATAAAAGGAATATAGAGCAAGTCAAATTAGAGAGAAACTCAATGTAATTCCACTAAAATTAGTAACAAGACAAGGTTTTCTACTATCTCTATATCTATTCAATATATTACTTGAAGTAAATAAGCCAACAAAGGAGAATAAAGGGATACAAATTTGAAAGGAAAAAGTCAAACTTTCACTATTTGCAGATAATATGATAGTGTATATAAGTGATCCCAAATGTTCAATCAGGGATCTCCTACAGCTGATAAATATCTTAAATAATGTGGCAGGATTCAAGATCAACTCAAAAAGAACAATTATCCCTTTTATATACAAATGATAAATTATCTGATAAAGGAATCATAGAAACATCACCCTTTACAATAGACATAAATAACATAAAATATCTTGGGGTAACACTATCCAAAAAAGTGAAAGACCTGTATGACAAGAACTTTAAGTCTTTGAAGAAGGAAAGATAGCTCTGAAGAAGATATCAGAAGATGAAAAGATCCCCCACGTTCTTGGATAGGTAAGAGCAACATAATAAAAACGGCAATCTTACCAAAAGCAATCTACAGATTCAATGTAATCCCCATCAAGATCCCAACACAATTCTTCACAGAACTTGAAAGAAAAATACTCAACTTCATACAAAAAAATTAAAAAAAACCCAGGAGAGAAAAAAAAAATCCCATACAATAAAGAAACTTCCAGAGGCATCACCATACCTGACTTCAAGCTCTATTATAGAGTTACAGTAATGAAAACAGCTAAGTACTGGCAGAAAACAGACAGTGGAATCAAATCAAAGGCACTGTTATTATTAATCCACATACCTATGAACACCTAATTTTTGACAAAGAAGATAAATTAAACATTGTAAAAAAGTAAGTATCTTCAACAAATGATACTGGCATAACTGGATGTAAACATGTAGAAGAATAAAAAAATCCATATCTATCCTTATGCATAAAACTCAAGGCCAAATGGATCAAAGACCTCAATATAAATCTAGCCACACTGACCTTGGTAAAAAAGAAGGTGGGATGTAACTTTGAATGCATAGGAACAGGAGATTGCTTCCTAAATATAACATCAGTGGCACAGACACTGAGAATAACAATAAATAAATGGGACCTCCTGAAACTGAGAAGCCAACTGAATTGGAAAAGATCTTCACCAACCATGTATAGGACAGAAGACTAAATATTTTAAATTTTTAATTGAAGTATAATTACATCACTTCCTCTGTTTACTTCCTCCAGCTTCTTTCATTTCCTCTCAGTTCATCCTCTCCTGTGATCTTCCCTTCCACTTTCAAAAAGGAGGGCGAGGCAGGGATGGGAGCAGAGAAAAATGTAGAACTCAATAAAAATCATTTTAAAAACACGAGAGCTTTCTTGCCCGTGTTCATGTCAAAGGGGAAGCAAGTGGTACTTGCGCTTCAGGCATTCAGTCCACCAAAAAGCAAGGCACTGATGGGTGAATCATGGATAGACAAGACCCAAGGCTTCAGCTTCAGAGTGTTTCTTGCTACTGCTGTGCCTTTACATGTTTTCCACTGTGATTTTTTTCTGGTATATGGTATGGTGTGAATGGATGCAGGGAGGTCATTTCTCCACAGCTTTTAATCTAGTGATTATCTAATGGTAATATCCCATTCTACTGGGAATTTTTATTTGTGGATTATTATGAAAAAGATTTCTTCTTAAGCCTTACCTGTTAACTGAAGTAATGATTTCTATAATAATAGTGTTAGTTTAAATAGTATTTTGATGATTAAGGATTTTTTAACAAATGTAGTAAGAGATTGGTTTAGTAAATAAAGGTAAAGGAAGGACATAGTGTTACCCTAGCCCCTAATAAAGTAAGGGCTGCAAAAGGTAAATATTGGGAATTAGGAAATGTCATGTATCTAGGACTTATGAGTTTCTCTTGAGGTGTTGTATAGACTGTGGTTCAGGTTAATGATTAAAAAAAACAATTGAGTACCAGGAGTTAGCTCAACTTCTTTTTAATATTGGGAAATGTGTTCAGGGTTTCAGTGTGCATCACAGCTAAAACAAAACTTTAAACATTTGCCTTTGTGTAACTAGAAAGCAAAGAATTAGATTGTTAACATAATTGAACAGGATTCTAAAATGTGAAAAGGAAAACGAGTCATTTATCTTTTTGATAATCATAAAACCTGCATATGTAAACAGTTATGGATGAAAGGCTTTTGATCTATGAGAAGTCTTAAATGTTAAACTGTCTGTGGGTTCTTGAGGATAATTTGTTTTTCACCTGTAATATGTAAAATGTTTAATCATATAAGGGAAAAATGGGAAACATTTTTTTCTTGTAGTTATTGCAATCATTCTCTTAAAAATAGAAGGTAATCACATTGTATTTTTATATTACCTAAAAGATTTTGCTGAGGTATATAAGGTGTAAGGAAAAATAAAGAAGAGAGAAGGAAGATATCGAGAAGTAGTGAAGAAGGAAGTCATCAGAAAAAATAAGAAGGAAAACATCACTGAGAACAGAACCGAAAAAGAATAGAGTAGAAAATACAACAGAAAAAAATAATGAAATGAAGAACTAAGCTCTGGCCCCCAGAGAAGATGTCTGTGTTTTTCTCACTGACTCTGCCTCTTGTTCCCAGTCTCTCTGACCTGCACAAGACTAGACCCTCTGCAGTACCCTATTGGTTGAATTGTTTAGGAAAGATTTGGAGCTGTGGCCTTGTTGGAGGAGGTGTATCGCTGAAGGTATCACTGAGGTTTCAAAAGGCTTACACTATTAGAGTTTCTGTTTTCTGTTTGCCATTTGAAATGTGAGTTGTTAGCTGCTGCTATTACTGCCTCCTGCCTATTATCTCTGCTTAATACCACATACTATGAAACCACAAGCCTTGAATAAACTTTCATCAATGATTGCCTTGGCTCTGGTTTCTTGTCATGGTAATAGAAAGTAACTAACACAAAAGTTGGTACCAAAGGGTGAGGGGTGAGCTGTTGCTGTACCAGACCTGACAACATGGTTTTCTTAGAGAAATATGGGATAAATTGGAACTTTGTACTTGTTTAATGGTCCAATCTAGTAGGGGACTAGAAGAGAATAGTGTTGAGAGCTGTGTGGATTATGGAAGCCCAACTCAAGATGTTTCAAAAGGCAACAATATTAACTGCTCATTTAGAGACGATTCTTGTGATATTTTGACAAAGAATGTGGCTGCTTCCATCTTCCAAAGAATGAGCCTGGGGCTATATTTTAAGATAATAGGCTAATGTCTTCTTTGAAGGGGATTTTGAGACAGCTTAACATAAACTCTGTTGTGTGATAATTAGTAATAGTTAAGAGTAAGTGAGATGAAAAAAGGTACAAAATGTGCGATTTAAAGAGAAAAAGAAGCACAGGAAATTTGCACCAAGAAATTGGTGAGACAGAAGGCGGAACCAACAAAACAGAGAGAAGCATGTTACCAGCAAACAAACCAGAAGTATATATCCATGTATGTCCTCTGGTATCAGAGATGGAATTACAGGACTTGGAGTTTTCCATGCTGTATTTAAGTCTTGTTATAGTCCAGTATTTCCTCACTATGACCCCATTGCTCCCTTTTAGAATGGATATGAATATTTGGTGCCATTGTATATTAGAAGTAAGTGATTTCTTATCTGATTTTTCAGGGGATTAAAGTTAAGATATTACTTAGTTTATACTAGGTGATTTTGAAATTTGCACTTTTGCAGTATTGTGAATAAAAGAATATGGGGTATTATGAAGTTGAACAAAATGCATTTTACATTTGAATCTGTCCACTATATATTGGAACTGGAAAGTAGAACATGGTGGTTTGAATAAAAATCACCCTAGGTTCATATATTTGAATACTAGGTGCCTAGTTAGTGGAAATGTTTGAGAAAGATCAGGAGGTGTGTTTATGTTGGAGGAGGTGTACCAGTGAAGATAGGCTTTGATGTTTGAAAAGGCTCACATATTTATATCCTTTTTAAAAAATTTTATTGAGCTCTACATTTTTCTATGCTTCCCTCCCTGCCTCTCCCCTTTCCTTCAACCCTCTCCCAAGGTCCTGTGCTCCCAATTTACTCAGGAGATCTTATCTTTTTCTACTTCCCATGTAGATTAGATCTATGTACGTCTCTCTTAGGGCCCTTGTTGTTGTCTAGGTTCTCTGGGATTGTAACTTGTTGGCTGGTTTTCTTTGCTTTATGTTTAAAAACCACTTATGCGTGAGTACATGTGATAATTGTCATTCTGGGCCTGGGTTACCTCAATCAAAATTATGTTTTCTAACTCCATACATTTGCCTACAAAATTCAAGATGTCATCTTTGTTTTTCTGCTATGTAATACTCCATTGTGTAAATGTACCACATTTTCCTTATCCATTCTTTGGTTGAGGGGCATTTAGGTTGTCTTCAGGTTCTCGCTATGACAAACAAGGATCTTCAACTTCTGAAAGGCATTCAAAAGTAACAGCAATGCTCTATATTTTTTATGGAGTCATTCGTACTATCTTGAAAAACCGCTTGAAAAGAAGTCTCTTGTGACTCATACTGGTTTTTTTTGTTAGTTTATGGTTCTTTCATGGTGTTCTGTTGAAACAAGTGGCATAATTTCATTTAAGACAGACAGACAGACACACACACACACACACACACACACACAAATGGTGTGTTCCTTTAGATAAATATAAGATAGTATGATCCCCTGAAGCATCATAAAACAACCATGCATTACATGTCCCTCTCTCACTCTTCTTGATTATTTTATTGTCTTTCTTTCCACATGATTAGATCCTAAGATCACATTGCTGTAATTAAAATATTTAGATATAAGGGTTCTGTAAAAACATAAATATAAATTTTAAATCAACATGAAAGAAGTTATCACAGGTTAATGATTGATTGTGCTGAGATAGATAATGGATTATGGTGAGGACAATGGATGATCTTCCTATAACTAAGAAGGATTTGCTTATTGCACAAGTTCTTGTTGTCTTTTTGAAATAAAAAAGAAAATATCCATACACCAAGAAAAATGAGGCCTAATATTATTCCACAAGCATGGAGTTTGATGGGTAAAAGCTTGAAGTTAGTTAAAGCTGTGAGTTTTCTTACTGTGATCAAAATTACTCTAGAAAATTGGCGTTAAGACAGCTAATATCTTAAGCATAATACAAGCTGATGGAGTACAGTGTCTTCCAAATTATACATAATAGCCTTATAATGCGAAAAAATGCCTGAAATTATTCAAGAGTCCTGCCTAATAGTATCAGAATGAGTCAAACAACCAGCAGTAAATAAGTCACCAAGTAATTTCTTTATAGCAGATTCTAAATATTAAGAGACTGTTATTATTTCTATGGACAGGGAAAACTTATTTTATTTTTACTGTGCTTCTAAGGACCATTATCTGAATGCAGCACTTCAGAACAAGGGTGAATGTCTCTATCAAACATATTCACTCTTCATGACACTGATGCTCTCCTGAGATGATTGGAGATTTTTCACTAAATATTCATTCTTGCTAATATGTTTATTAAGGCATATACACACAAACATCCTTTGTGAAGATACCATTACATTATTGATACAAAGTTATATTATATACCATTACATTAGTAATGTAAAACAACAAGGAGAAAGGCTGATTTGATGCTGAAATTGTATCATTAAATTATAAGCATTTTAAAGTCCTGGAGAAGTAAAGTTGTGAGTTATTCAGGACACATGATTAGATTCATATTAGAAATATATTAAGGAAAAAGAAAATGAATCCTTTTATGGTAGGATGAAATTATATCCTACCTGAATTCACACAGTATTAAAACACATGCAATGTATTTTTTCTATCTCCATACAGTATTTGAAGCTTCGGAATCTGTGAAATATAAAGATAGTCTTTGGTCATTATTGAAAAATGATTTACTATGAAAGCAAATATTGTGGTTTAAATGAGAATGTCTCCATGGGCTCATATATTTGAAAGGTTGGTCTCTAGTTGGTGAAACTGCATTAGAGGATCTAGAAAGTGTGGCCTGTTGGAGCACGTATCACTGGAAGTAGGCTTTGATGTTTCAGAATTCTACACCATGCTCGGTTATGATTAATATATAAGCTTTAAGGTTCTATCACAGAGGTAAGCTTGCTTCTCTGCTACCATGCTTCCTGCCATGATGCTCATGAACTAACTCTTCTGCACCTATAAGCAAGCCCCTAATTAAATGCTTTCTGTAATAATTTAACCATAATCATGGGAGTCTATTCACAGCACTGGAAAAGTAACTAAGAGTAATGTATTTTATTTCATTAAAAGGTAGCTCACTGTATCTGTAATTTAAAAATTAATTCTGACTTCATAGCCTTAAATACATGGTTGACTATACTACACAACCAGTGGTTGATGGAGCAATTATAATGTTAAGAAAGCATCAAACAAGAATTTGGTATGACTCAACCAAGTCCTCAACTAAGTGGGAGTGGATAATAATTCTTTAGTTTTAAGTCCTTTTATAACTATTCTTAATATAATTATTTGACATAGTGCAGTGTTTAAATACTGTGAAATGAGAATCCCACTGATAAGTTTTCACGGTGGTTGAGATTAAAAAAAATATTGAAGTCCAATTAATAGCCTGGGGTTGACATTTCCTATTAGTTTCCAGTCTATCAATTTTTTGATCATTATGTAAAAGTTTATGATTTATTAATTCCATACCACAACATGCATTAAAGGTTCAACCATACAAAATTCTTCTTTGCTGTAGAATAATCCTTCTGTACACTGCGAAAACATGTTGCTCTCATTCTTAATAAAAAGTTATTTGGTTGATAGCTAGGCAGGGTTTACTGGGCAGAAAGATTGCTGAGAAGGAGGGTAGAGTCTGAGAAATAGCAGAGAGACAGAAAGGAAACAGAACGTATAGGAGCAGTAAAAGTCATGAACCTTGGGGTAGCGCATAGATTGGTAGAGATGGGTTGGTTTAAGATGTAAGAGCTTGTTAGACAAGATGAGTTATTGGCCAAGCATTTGTAATGAATAATAAGTCTCTGGGTAGTTATTTAGGAAGGGACTTCTGGGACAAAGGAAAACTCCACTTACATGTCTCCAGCTCAATAATGTGGTCCCTAAGAGCATTGTCTCATCTCCTCATTCCTCTTCATTGGGTGGATTAATGCACTCTGTTTGTTGTGGCCAATCTGTTGAGCTAAACAAAAAGTAAAATGAAATGTTCCTCCTGGTTAGAGTGTTGTTGATAGATGCAGAGCTGGTGATGAGTAGAAAGATTAAATGAGGTCTGTCTTCATATCTGAATGAGTATCGTGAACACTCGCTGGAACTTAGCAGTGTGAGAGTTCCCAGAAACAAAAGTAGACACTTATAACATTTTTGGACAGGTTTTGCCTATTAACAAACTGTGAAAGACTCAATAGAGATGTATGCCATGAGGAGAAATCAGGCTCAGAATGAAGCAATGATTTCCCAGTCAATTTTTATTAAAATTAAGCCATTCTTTCAAATAGAAATGGATCATTTCGAAACTGAGATAACCCAGACTGAACTATTTTGCTGGCCAGTAAGAAAATGCAACTTTGTTATCAACTAGAAATGCAAGAACTCAGAGTATCTCCAAGTGATGTGCTTCTCAAATCTGCAAATATCACCACAAACTTCAAAGTCTGGGTAGCATTCCAAGCAGGGTCAAGGTAGCACAACACCTAGAAAGAAGAAGGGATTCTCTGGTTTTTAGAAGCAGTGACTCAAACAAAGCTCAGTTAAGAAGCAGCAGAAAATACTTCTAGAAAATGAAACTCAGTTCTGTGTGCTAAAATGGTAGAATTTTATGGCTGAGAAAATAGCAAAGTGGGGTTTTTAATTTTTGCTTTGAGAATTTCATGGAATAGTACATTTACATTATTTCCACCCAACCATTCCTCTCCAATTTCTTTCATGACCCTTCCCTTGCAAATCATTTAAAGATATGAGTTTAATTTATTCATATATTTAATATACATAAATCACACAACTATTTAAATATAACATTATGTATGTAATTTGGGACATTTAAAAAGATTACATAAAAAGGCATTATGTCTAGTCTCATTGCAATTTGATATGCCATATTTTGTTGAAGTCAATGGGAAGACTGCCCTTTTCTGAATAGAAATAGAGGAGAGGATCGGGGGAGCAAAGATGAGGTGGGGATACTTGAAGAAAAAGAGGGAGAGAAAATTGAGGTCAGGATGTCAAAAAATATATTATTTAAAATGCATCATTGACAAATTTGGGAACAATAAGTGAACTTCTTAATATCCAGTCACCATTTGCTTTATAATAGAGAGATTAATTTAGAACGTTCATGAAATGAACATCTATCGTGCTTTCAAGTCATATCACACCTCCTGGTAGGTAATTTAGCACATCTGAATCAGTTTTAAATTAGTGTCTAAGAAAAGTTGATGGTATTACAAGCTAACTTAGCTGTGTCTCTGCACACATGAGAGCGGGCCATTCACCAAGCACTGGTTTGGATCTCTGGGATGAAACTGCTGCCTTTTTATCTTTTTGGCAGGTTTTAGAACCTTTGAGTACTCTAAGAAATTAGAGGTGGCATGATGCTACTCAGCACATCCTGTGGGAAAGAGTGGGTGGAGCAGAGACTGTGCATTTCTTTACACTTTTTGTCTACACATTTCCTCTCACCGTGCTGACTGAAGAAAAAGAAGATGCTTTACAGTTTCCTTTTCTCTTTCCTTCCCTTATAAACACTGACATCTTCACAGACTCCTGTACATTTTAATATTTTACTTTATTTCCACTTTTAATTAAGTAAGACAAATTCTAGATGATAAACAATGAAAGGACTGGGGAGATAGCTCCGCCGATAAATGACCCTCTGTGCGGACATGTGGATCTGAATCCAGACCTGTGTAAAGTTGTTTGTGGTGGTATGTGTCTGTAAGGATACTTCTGGAAAATGGGGACAAGTGGGTTCCTGTATCTCTCTGGACAGCCAATTATCTAGTTGGTGAGCTCTGGAGATCTGTGATAGGCCTTATCTCAAAAACAATGTGCAGAATTGTGGAGAAAATCACCCCATATGAGCACTTATCTTCCACTTGTATATGAGCAGATGTGTATGTTTATCCACACACAGAAGCTCACATGAGCATGCATACACACATACCTCATACACATATAACAACATACATATATATTACACACAAAAATGTAGCATTTTCAAAAATTAAAGCCATTTAGAACTTTGGTGTTTAGGAAGATTTAAATGAAACCAAATTTCACGTGCCTTATTAATTATCTGCAGTTGGAAAATTTGATGATGTACTAATCTCAATGAAATCTATCTATGTCAGCAAAGAAATCTGCAAAGATGGGAATAAAAGCATCTTGTGATTTTCATAAAAGAGACAATGCTTTGCTGAAAAGGTTTATATAAAAAATAATATATTCCCAGATCAGTGGTGGTCAGTGGCTATTTCAGCACTAGTTAAAATCTGATCCTTTCTACCAAGCTACCCTCCCAGTAAAGTGCAGATGGAAAATCAGAGAATATGAATCTTATGTACTAAGACTGAAGGAACTGACATTAATTCCTCCATTTTGAAGGCAGGAGTTAGTTTAGATTTTCTGTCTGAATGCATTAAGGTTGTAGTAACCTCCTATAATTTAATGCCTTTATTGAAATGTTCCTAGCATCAGAAAACTCCTTCAGTGTCTTTGAAAGCCTTGGTATAATGCAGCTCATGTCCAAGGATTTTTTGACAAGGTGAAGTTATTCACATAATTCGTAGCCTAGAAACATGTTCCATTGTTACCAATACTTCTGATGTAACTAAAATGGGCAATTTGGTATCTATTAGAGTTGAGGCCAGCTGAGAAAAACCAAAAGGCTTAACTAAAATGCACAAAATAAACCTAATTTAGTGGTATTGTGCTGAATCACAAATCTGCTGTTAACAAGAGAGAATTTTACTATAGTCTTCCTGGGAGTTTATAAAATTTCTTGAAAAATGTCATCTGTTAACATCTTATTGGAACTTTGAAGCCACTGAACTTACTCTGTGCTGGCTCCTCTGTTGTGAAAGATTCATCAGCTTCAGAATGGCAGAAACTTCACAGCTCTAAGGAACAATAAAGCCTTTCATAGGCAGACCACAAAATAACTCAGTTAATACCATTTAGTATGATTTGAAGTATGTCTTCTGTCAGTTAGCATTTCAACCAGAAAGACAAGGCAAGTTAATTTGAAGTATACTCCAAAAAGATTTATTTATAATATGTCACGTGTATAAACGAGAAGGGCAGTGACCCAGTTAATAGCGCTGAAGTTCTCACTACCCCTGGATTGAGCTGAATGTACACCCTTCACCCCAAACCGCCACATCTCCAAAAGTTTCTCAGATTGTGTCTCTTCTACAGAAGTCACTTCAATTTAATGTTCAGCTTTGCTCTTTGATATAAGGGTACTGACAGGAAGGGTGTCAAGAAGAAAACCACCGTTTTCTGCTATTTTTACATCTGATGTAACTTTATGGAATCCAGCAGACCCTGTAGCCAGGGAATCCTTCTAATATGATCAAAGAAATCTAGACTTCTATTACAGAGAATAAAAGAGAGCAGTTAGAGAGGGCAGCAAATTCTATAGAAAAATCTTACAGCTATAAAAATCTCAGGATTAGATGAGTTCAACACAGATCCTAATACAAAGTCACACCAATATTCCTTAAATTATTCCATCTACTAGAAAAGGAAAGAACACATTGAAATTCTTTTTATGAAGCCAACATTACCTTGCTATCAAATGCTGTAATGACAAGCAAAATTATAGGCCAATCTCTCTCATCAAGATAGACTCAAAAATTGTCACTAAAATGTTTGCAGTCTGAATTCCAGAAAATATTAAAAATGATTATTCACCATGGTCATCTTGGCTTTATTCCAGATTTATAGGGATATATAAATCAACAAAGGTGATTCCCCACATAAATAGAGTCAATGACAGAAATCCATTCTTTTATTATTGCAGGAAAAAGCATGACAAATGACAAAATCCAACATCCCTTCAGTATGAAAATCTTAACTAATCTAGAGATGCAGGGACATATTTCAACATACTAAAGGCAATACACAATAAACAAAGAACCAAGGTCATGTTTCACAGAGAACTAAAAGCATTTGTAGTAAAATCATGAACAATGCAAGGATGTTCACATTCTCTATGCCTATTCAACATAGCACTTGAAGACTTGGCTTGAACAATGATATCAGTGGAGAAGATAAAGGGGATTCACACAGAAAATGATGACATAAAAGTATCCTCATTTCATATAATATTCTCTCTGTACATGAATTTCTTAAAGATTCTACTAGAAACAACTATAGCTGATGAACATATTCAGTAAAGTAGCAGGATACAAAATTAACATGAAAGTGTCAATGGTTCTATGTACCAACAACAAATATACATAAGAAATCAAGGAAAGCATCCTATTTATAATTGCCTAAAATTATTGGAATAAATAGAACCATGAACTGGATGACTTATACAATGAAAACCTTAAGCTCCTAAAGAAAGAAATTGAAGAACTAGAAGATAAGCCGATCAATTGTTAAGATCAATATTACGAAATAGACATTATACCAAAGGCAATTTCTAGATCCAACAAATCACCATTGAAATTAAGAAAACAATTCCTTACAGAAACTGACATAAATTATCTTAAGTCTTATATGGAAATACAAAGGACCCCAGATAGAAAAAGAAAATCTTAACAGTTAAAAACTGCTTAGAAATTCCACAATTCCATATTTCAAAATACAATACAGAGCTATAGTAATCAAGACAGTATTATAACAAGACACAGACTTCTTGATCCATGGCATAAGAAGCTCCACTCTTATAGATGAATCAGCAGGTAGAGGTACTTGTTGCCAAATCATCCCATCCCAGTTCAATCCTCAGAATCCCACGCTGGAAGGTAAGGGTCATTTATGCAGGTTGTCCTCTGACCTCTGCAAATACATTCTTTCTACTCACAGAAATAAATAACTGTAATGGACATGTAAAAAGATACATAGCAATTTATTGTCAAAATCTACTTTAAAATAATTGAACAATACAGTAAAAAGTTATTTTCATTTTTATGATTCAGTAAACATCCTAACAGAATATGATGTAAATAAGGAATTTGGATTGACTTAAATATAAATACTGAAAGTAATAAACTGAAAACAAAACAGAAAAAATAAATCCAAGCAACACAACAATTGAAAATGTATTTTTGCTATTCTCAGCTGGGAAATATACTTCTTACTTTATATAAATGGATGTTTTGCATTATAAATATGTAAAAATAGAGCTCTCTGTTTTTCCAACTCACGGAGGTACTAACACATTGTAGACTTTTCATAGCTATTTAATAAAGCAAAAATGGCTAATCAAAACATACTTACATAAAACAGTAAAATATTACAATGCATATAAGAATTGCAAAAGAGTATGGAAAATAAATATTTAATAGAACAATAAAGCATTAAGATAAATAACGAAACTCAAGTTTGTAGATTAAAAAAGAGTATATTACTGAATGCATTTCCAAGTCACCAAATGCCTTTAGTCAGATGCTATTTTACCTACAGGTTAAAAAAAAACTCTCAGAGTCCTTTATATTCATAACCTCAGAATTTCCTTTCAAGAGTCAGGGGATTAAGGCTAAACAGAAACAGACATCATAAAATCTAGAGGATTCATTTATTCAGAAATTATGTAATAGGAAATTCAATTCATAAAGCAACCTTTTCGTACAGGAGTTGTCAGAGTTTTAAAATACTCTATGAATTATCAAATTTTCCTTCATGTTACCAAAGAAGATTTAAGCTTGCTTTTGAGAGGGAAAATTCTCAGTATACGAAGGTTTCATTTATCTAGTATTTATTTTTAGGTTGACAAAGGTAATTAAAACAAATTACTCTATTTGTCTGAATGCTACAATTTATTGAAAGACTATAAATGAGTACTATTCAGCTGATAACTCAAAGGGAAAATATACCTTTATCAAAAGGTCATAATTCTTTTGGGCAATTGAACAAAGGTAAAATTGTTTTGCACAGAACCCCCAACTAAGTTCCAGAATTAGCTATACTGTAGTTTAGTTCTAAGTTTGTCGGGAACCTCTGAACAAAGGCAGACTTCATCCTCAATACCCAACCAGTCTGTCCTACAGACTTATCAGCTAAGGCGGCTGTTATAGCTTGGATGGGTAGGCCGCACAGATGCAACTGTATAGGTTTGTTTCCAGAATGGTATTGCAGGTGGTACATTACTCGGGATACGGGGCCTACTTGCAGAACCTTAGAGAATTTGTAGTACAAATAATAAAAATCCAGAGACAAATATTGGGGTTCAACCTGAAGATCAGAAAGCAAAGCAGCCAAGCCATTGGAGAACTCTTATCTCGAAGAAATGCTCAGACTGAAAAGAAGAGTGAGTTCTTGTCTCATCTTACCTTATATTCCTCTCTAGTGCTGGGATAAAAGGCATGTGACTACCTAGTACTGGGATTAAAGGTGTGAGATACCACTGTCTGGCCTCTAGTGTCTTAGTTTTACTTTCTGGTCTTTTGGCAAACTTTACTTATTAAAATACAAGTAAAATACCACTGTATGTCTTCAAAAGATTGTGGATACCCAGCCTCTTGTCCCTCCTGTATATCACATGTTCTGGCTGAGATGTCCAGCCTCCTCTTCCTCTGTATATCATGCTCTTGTTTCACCAGACACCTCTAGATTTGGGGCAGTAACTTACAGAAGTAAGTATAAGGCAAAATAAACTTGTTATTTTTAGAAGTTAATTAATAACATGACTACAACTTTTTCCCTTCGTCTCTAAGTCTAGATAGCTCTTACTGAACTAGCTATATGAATTTCAGTAGGTTTTCTGTCATTAATTCTTTATTCTGAAAGTAGGAAATGATCACACTTTAATAAAGATATTAGGAGCCATGTTAGCTCCCTAAGGAAACATACCTAAGACTAAGGAAATGGTAAGAAAGATGGAGTTGAAAGATCATAAGAACCAGAGGCTAGCGGAATTTGCTCTGAGATTGTATCTCTGAGCCATGTCAGAAACTACACCCATAGTCTCATCAGTATGATTGAATAAACATGAAATTAATAAGAACAACAAAAATAGACACACTAAAATGGCCAGGGGAAAGACCAGGAGGTATCAACCCTATTATACAAAACCCACAGGAACTAAGGAATGTTGAAAGCAGCAGAAACAGCCTTTTCCAGAAAAGAGCACAATAGTTGGTTATCTAATACCAATCCTGGAAAACGTACATATAAGTAAAACTATACAGACTGAGTGGGTTTTATTGATATATTTTGGAATATATGTATATATAATGTATTATATGCAATATACTATATAATGTTTATTATATATGTGTACTATACAATAAGTACTTAACAAATAGTAAAGAATAGAGGCCATAAATTTGAAAGAGAACAAGCAAGGCTGTGTGCAGGATCTTGGAGGAAGGAAAAGTAAGGGAGAAATTATGCAATTATAATCTCAAAAAATGAAATATTTTTATTATAAAACAGAATGATTAAAAATATTAGTAGGATTGATGTTCAACACATAGCAGAAAAATAATCATGGATTTATAATAAACAAAGCGTAGTTTTCAATGTAGCATGAAACACTATTCTTCTGTCTATATGTGGACTGAAAAGGTTATATTAGGGAATATATGTACATACAAATATTCGTATAGTAACATTTTTCAATAAGTGTTACTATATACTATCTTTCAGACTTTATTAACATTCTGAAACATAATGTGTGGTATATATTGGATATTTAATAAACAGTGACAGAAGAAACATTTAAGACAGTAAAATAAAAAGAGTGAAAATAGGTTGGGGATAGGATTAGAACAGAAGGTGGAGAGTAGATAAGCAAAATAAATATTCTCATCTTCCTCCCTGTCTCCTGTACTGTCATCTCTGTACACCAACTTCACTGAGACCTTGACTCATTCAGTCAGCATACAATCTTAAGCTTCCAGACAATGGCCTCTGTGCTGTGTTTAGTAAACTCAATGTCACATTCTTACAGAGAGAGCTGTTGCCAATAGGAGGGGAAGAGCTAACCACAGAATATCATTTTCTCATATTTTTCTAAGAAAGTCAATTTTAAAATAACTGTTGAAAGGAAAAGAGTTGAGCATTTTTCCTTATGACTAGTACCTGGGGAAAGAAGCAATTACCTTTGCCTCATATTTATTTGTGCCTGGACCACTGGGGGTAGTGATGTAATGGGAAAAAATGTTTCTTTTAATGTTAGGAAAGCTGAGTACAGAATTTAGAAATGTCACAGTCACTGCAAATATTGGAAGTTTTCTGGCAAAAGATATATGTCCTCTTTGCCTTTTCTTCTTTCCTAATTGTGAGCTATTATCAATAATGAGGACCATGGTTGTTAATTTGTGGCACTTAAGTGTTTCCAGAGTGGTGTTATCTCATGGGCTACTACTAAACAAGTAATGATTCATTTATGGGTGGAATCTTAGTGAAAACTGGAGGTCATATAATTTTATCCTTTCACTTGGCATGGATCTTATAGATTGTGTATAAAGTATTATGTATAAAGTAAAATGAATTCCTTCTTTAAAATGTGCACACACCACCATTTGACTATTCACAGTCTTGAATTTATAGTATAGCTGCCTGGCTTGCATCTTAGCAGAAAATAATTTTAACAGCTATGATTGCCCACATTGTTGATTGAGGTCAGGCACTAGCTCCTTCGGAAAAGGTCTGGACACTGAAGATGCTAAAGTCAATGTTTGTTTGCTTTTAATTGAGATTTTATTACAGTCTTTAAAAAGCTAGTCCACATTAAAAATATCCTTCTCAGATCTTTTTTTCTTCTCACTGCAATCACCAGTCCAAGGAAGAGGGTTTAAAACTCACTGTCTAGAACACATAGAACACATGACACAGTATGATCCAGCACTTTCATCTTAAAAGCCCACAGTACCTCTGCTGATATGCAGCAGGGCACTAAATAATTACATGGCATGCTAAGTAACTTTTTTTTTTTTAACTTTTCATTTGTACTTCAACCCTCAGAGTTCAGTAGATCATTTAGGGAGGTTCAACATTCTTTGGAAACTAAACCTATTGCACTGGAGCTTTATCAGCAAAGAATACAGGCCATAAAGTTGGCCTTTGTGAGACTGCATTGCTTGCTGGTGTCTCTTACTGACCTTGCCAGCTCACTGCTTCCCATAGGGTCTGTTCCTTTGCAACCTGACTGTTGCAAAGCAGGCCTGGAGAAACAAGAAGGCTTTTAGGGCATCCTGGCCCTTGGCTCCAGGAGGAGGATCAGTTTCACACATACGGGTGAAATCTCTCCTACAAGGGGGCCTACTTGATGGTGAGCAGTGGGTTTAGGGGAGAGCCCACTTCATTTGTGACTTATTTGTGGGGAATGAATAATGCCCAAGTTTCAAGTGACAATTAGAATGATAGGAACCTTGGTATTTTCTACAAGAGTTCCGAATACTCCTATTGGCACTTTAATCTTGTGTGGTTTCATCAAAAGGATGGCCACAGCACTTCACACTTAGTTTGATTTTTCTGGAGGATTATTCAATAACAAGTCACTTCAAATTTCTGAAAATTACATTAAAAGTGATTTTATTAGTGCACAAAATATGTTTTACTTGAGAAACAATCTTAGGGATTTACACTATCTAATTACCACATGGAATTCTCTTTTCTACCTTTACCTCACATGGTGGGAAGACTGCCAGTTTCAACCCTGGCCCTTGAGGGAGCTCAGCTATCAGATCTGAATTAAATAAGGCTCTAATTCCAGTGACAGGGTAACCTGACTACATTCCCACTCACCCACCCACCCACAATTTTCCTCTCCTTCATTGTCTCCTTTCTACCTCTCCTCACTTTTTTTCTATCTTATTTTCTTCGTAAGTCAATGTTATGGTGCCATTTTAATTCATTTAGTTTCACTTTTATTATTAATACATTTTAGTCTTTATAACAATTTTATATAGGCATTTAATGCATTTTGATTAGTCACTCACACATACACGACTCTTATTGCTCTTCTTCAGTTCTTTTTATCCTTTCCATTTTTCCCGTCAATGGATCATTTGAAATGAGAATCCACAAAGAAAGTCTATTTTATAATTTATTAAGGGATACAATGGAAACAAACAGACTCACGAATTCAGAACAAGGTTGACTCTGCTGCTTATCCAGCTGCCACTGTCCTGTTGCTCCACCCAAGGGTGAAGAGGACCAACCGCCAGGAGCTTCTCTGTTGCCTGCTCCATCTCCCACTATCCAAGAGAGAGCTTGTGACCCTTCTTGCCAATTATCTCTGGTCACATCTCCAGAGAAAGCCATACCTATGATACGTCACCCCGAAAGTCATTGACTAAATGGATTGAGCACCCACAACAGTAGTTATCATCAGTTCTCAGCCTTTTGATTAAGATCAGGTCCAGTATTGATTTATGACTACATTTATCCTCTCTGGTGGAATCTGCAGGAATGTTTAGTGTTAGAATTAAAAGACAGCAAATATCTTTAGAACCTGATTTGAAGGCACTAAATCACGTATTCCCTTGCTGTACTAAATATCACCCTTGTTTAGAGGTGAAGAGGCGATGAATTAAACTTTCCAAGCCTGCATAGATAATGGAATCAATATGCATCACTCTGCCGTGTACTCCCAAAGGGAAGACAGCATTTTCTAAAAGAATCCCAGTTTTGTTCTGTTTTTCTCTTTTGAGTCTTCACATGGAGGCTGTTTCTTGATTTACTTTCAGATGTGCGTCTGCATTCAAGACACTCTATAGCTTATGTTGAACGTTTCTGTGGTGATAGACTCCCCAGTCAACACACAAGTGGGAATGTGCACTTATTCAGTGAATCACACCTGCTCTTTACTCTTTCTTTCTCTAGGCATCATGTGACTTACCAAAGCCCCAGCATTCTGGTATGGAAGACTGAAGTTACAGTAGTTGTTTCTGATTTTAAAGTCTCCACATTTTGTTCTGGCACAGAATCCTTTTGTTTTCAGTAACAGCACACTGTTTTTTTAAAATGTATTCCTCTATGTATTCCATCCTTAAGTAATTTTTTGCAAATGACTACTGAATGCCAGCTGGCAGGGTGCCTCAGCTTGCATATGTACATCTGCCTACGGAGAACTAATTTTTCCTTACTTATCAGCAAGCGCATTGAAGCACAAAATTAATTAGACTTGGGTGTCTACCAGCTTCTATGTAAGCATGCATTCTCACATGGAATAAGGTAGTTTGAAATGGTAAAGATCAGAAAGCCAAAGTGAATCTCAATAAATAAAAAGCTTAAAAATTTTAACAGTAAATACAATATAAAGAAATTCTTGATTTTAGCTTACTAGTATTTGACTCAAAATATCAGAGAAACAAACAAAAATTGCTATCTGGTTTGTTACAATTAGGAAACACTGTTCTAGGCCTCCAAATGAGTAGAGTATATCTATATATGGGTAGATTATATCTGTATATAGATAAACTATATCTCTAAATGAGTAGACTACACCTTTATATAGGTATATTCTATCTCTATATAAGAAGAGTTAATAACTTTTTATAAGTAGATTATGCTTTTATATGTTAGATTACATGGTTCTATATTATATTATAGCCTTTTTCATGATTTGTTTTTTGTTTTGCAAAATATAAACTATGCTGTATATTATATTTATGGGTATTTATAATTACCAGATTTATGTGGAGAGGCAAGAAGATCATTGTGAATATGAGGCCAATTTGACCTCTTATGATACCCTTATGTGTGTGTGTGTGTGTGTGTGTGTCTGTGTGTGTCTGTGTGTGTATGGGGGTAGAGTTTTCTTTGTCAACTATTTGATTACATTAAGAGATAATATAGAAAAGACAAATAAACACTTGTGTCAAAACTTTTCAAATGATAACTGATTTGTTATATTTTTCTTCTTGCTTTGCTTTGTGTTTAGAGACATCAATCTGTATCGTACTCACTGAACTGGAATTTACTAGTTTGGGCTTTTCCTACTTGTTTCCCAAGTAGTGGGATTGATTTGATTGCTAAAGTAAAAGTCTCTCTCTCTCTCTCTCTCTCTCTCTCTCTCTCTCTCTCTCTCTCTGTGTGTGTGTGTCTGTCTTCCTTTGTCTCTGTTGCTGTTTCTCTCTTTTTATGTCCCACAAGGATCTTGTTACAGGACAAATTGGCCCCAAATTTACAATGATCATCTTGCCTCCACCACATAAAGCTGGAGATTCTGTTTTGCACCATTATGTATAGCCGGTTTTAAGAAGTTTTCCAGTTTTTCAGCATAAGCAGAATAAAACAATTATATCTATTTTGAAAATGTTAATGAATTAGCACACTGGACAATGACCAATATCTTCAAATACCAAAGACAGTCCTGGCATCATGTAGATACATAATTAACAGATAAACATTGAAATGCAGCCTTATTAAGTCTTATTTCTCAGACTAGAGCTAATCAGAACATAATAATAAAGCAGTTGCATTGATGGGAGTTCAAAATAATTTCTAACTATATCACAGTTTGGTGTTAAGGATAGGAGAATTCTAACAACCATTAAAAATAATAGACATAGGAAATAGCTACTGGTTCTGAGACTAGGCTGAGCACTGAAGGGAGAACATATATAGAAGAGACAGTTTTCTCTTACTGCCAGAAAACACCAAAGCAACCAACTTAAGAAAAGAAATATTCATTTGGTCTTGGCTGTAGAGATTTTAGCTCATGTTTCTGCATCAGGTTTTCGGACCTGTGTGAAGTAGAAGACTGTGGTTGAGGAAAGCTACACTAATGCACTTAGGATGTAGAGAAAAAGGAAAGATCCTGGTACAAGAACCATTCTCCAAAATTACATACATAATGACCTACTTCCGGCTACCAACTCATGAATGGATTAATTCACTGATGGGCTTAGTGCCTTCATGATCCAATTGCCCCTGAATAGCAACAGTAGCTAAGGACCAAATCTTTGAAATATATGTCTGCTTGGGGGATACTTTATATCTAAACCAGAGCATCACCACCTAAGGATGAATGCCAAAACTCACTAGAGAGGAGATGATTGGGCATGCAAAGTTTCTTTGTCACTAAAGCACCCTGTTGTGGGACATTCTGAAAATACTTTCTCTGTGATGTGGGCAAAGCTGTGAAATGGGGACGCTACAGCAGTAGAACAAACAGGGAAATCACACTCTTGGGTGACTGAAGAAACTCCTAAATAAGAAATTATGTCCATGGAACTTACTACAAAACTACCCAGAGGTACCATGGAAGCTGCCCATGGATGTCTACCATGAACTGTTGGTCCTGTGTACTGTCACAGAAGACACCAACAGAGCCACCAGGATGAGGAAACAGGATTCCTTTTCTTCTTTAGGATCCCTACTACAGTGGGTTTTTGATCCTACTGCACGTACTGGCTTTGGGGGAGCCTAGGCAGTTTGGATGCTCACTTTACTAGACCTGGATAGAGGTGGGCGGCCCTTGGGCTTCCCACAGGTCAGGGTACCCTGATTGCTCTTCGAGCTGATGAGGGAGGGGGACCTGATCAGGGGAGGGGGAGGGAAATGGGAGGCGGTGGTGGGGAGGAGGCAGAAATCCTTAATAAATAAATAAATTAAAAAAAAAAACCACACACACACACACAAAAGATCCCTACTGCACCATCTACTGATGAAGTTTGATATCTTCTCAATTAACAGGGCAGATTGGGAACTGAGAGAGTATGGTTTAATAACTCACTCCAGCTCTCCAGGCAAGAAAATATAAGGAACAAAGTAATTAAAAAAATAAATTAAATTAAAAAAAGAAATTAAAGTACATAAGGTAAACATATTTAACATATGCAGCTTTCATAAAAGGTGTTTGGAAATCTACTGAGCATAATGTTATCATTCATTTTATTTCAGATGTACCTATGTAAATCAATGAAAAATAACAAAAGAGGTAACCCAGACCCAAAAAGATGAATATGGTATGTAGTTACTCATAAGTGGATTCTAGCCATAAATAAAGGACATTGAGCCTATAATTCGTGATCCTAGAGAAGCTAAATAAGAAGATGAACCCAAAGAAAAACATATAGTTATCCTCCTGGATATTGGAAGTAGACAAGATTGCTGGGCAAAAGTTGGGAGCACGGAAGTGGGGGTGGGATGGGGGTAAGGGGAGATGGGGAGAGAGAAGGGAGAAGGAGAGGATTGGGGAGAGCTTCGGGGAATGGAATGGTTGGGATGGAGGAAGGGTGGATATGGGATCAGGGAAGTAGATATCTTAATTAAGGGAGCCATTTTAGGGTTGGCAAGAGACTTGACTCTAGAGGGGTTCCCAGGTTTTTATTTTTTATAAAAATAAAAAGTGTTTATTTTATTAAACTTGATATCTTTCATAGAGAAGAGACTGCAAACATCATTTGTCCCTGACTTCTTCTATGGTTAGTGTGTTTCAAGAGATTTTCTTCCATTTCAAGTCACTTCTATGAGCATAATTTTTGTATTTATCTAACACTAAATTTTACTCTGAGCTATTTTTACTTTGTGACTGTATTTCCTTTAGTAGAGCTTTACCCCCTTACTTCTCTTTCTTGTCTTCTTTCCCTTATTTCCTTATGAATAATAGCAGCAATCATATAAATGTACTTTATTTGCCTTCCACGATTAGTATTTTTCCTTGATATTGTGAGATCATTTTCACATCATCTTTTAATGCACTTATCTTGTTTCTACGTTTTCTTCTTTCTGTTCTTCTTTCACATCTATTTCAGATTATTTCAGTTATTTCACATTATTTCAATTGTTTTTAACTCTAAGTCCTTACATGATAGAAAGCATGGTTTTCTTGTGTTTTGAATTCTTGTTTTTAGTACAAGTATTGCTCTCTATAGCTGGTCTTTTATTACATTATTACTAGTTTTTTAATGTTTTTATTTTTAAAAAGTTCATATTTAGCATATAAAATAAGGGGTATCTTTTTGCATATGCATACTTTGTCTTATTTACCTTCACTGCCCTCTACTGCCCACCCTATTTTTCATCATAAGAACTTTATATGGAATATAAGTTACAATTTCATAGTGTTTGTATATTGGAATTGCTTTCCTTCATTCTTAGAAATTGGATAGGGTAGCACAGTGCCTTCAACTGTAGGGTTAGAAACATGTGTTTTCCATTGTTGGACCTGTGTCTGAATTTTTCCCTCATTGATTTCTATTTCTGTTTTCATATGGCCTTTCTCATTCAATTGTCTTAAGTGACACTTCTAATTCAATTTGGAATCTGTGTCCATCTGTTTCTCCACGGTGGAACTTTGTTCAAAATTGAGCCCTGCTTATTTACCTGTGTTTACTTGGCCAGATGTTCTGATCTTCCCGGGATCTTTTTATATGCTTGCTCTGGAGACTTCAGCATTTCCTCTCAACTTTGCAAGCTATTTTCATCCTGACTGATTAGACCTTTCATGTTCTTCCTTTTGGTGGAATGTGTCTATTGGCAATCTCAGAGTTCTCTAGTTTTCATGGATGAAAAATAAATATGACAGTTCCCTTTCTTTCTGCTTCCTTGAACACCTGCTCGTATCAAATGAGCAGTGTGTAACTCCATTCTTTGTGCCTGTAAGCAAACTAAGTGGCAGATTTTTGCTTTTCTTAGACATGGGAGCACCAACAGAGAAAACAAGGAGTTCCCCGATGCTAACACATTTGCAGAGCAAAGACTATCTTAAATTACACCAGTAATATGATTTCAGGTAGCATTAGTCCTCAGAAGAAAAGTAAAGGGAATTGGAAGACTAGGGGAAGCCAATGGAGAGTCACTATGGTTAGAATGGACAGGCAGGACTTCCCTCAGGCAGAGATACTCTAGAGACTACTCAATAGAGCAGAAATCATCTAAGACACAGGGAGAGATGCATCATAAAAACTGTGAGGCAGAATTGTGTTTGCCAGAAAGGAGTCCAGATTGCCTGAAGCTCAGAAACTAAATACGACTCACATGGTGTTTGCGAGTTAGGGTCACATCCACCAGGTCCAAAATGATGGACTAACCACATCCAGTTTCTCACTGTCTTGAGCAAAGGAATAGACTCTTGGTTACTGATACGCAATTAAAGCATCATCCCTAGAAAACCCGGAGCAGCCAGCCAAACATCTGTAAGCACATCTTCTATGAGTCCATTTCACTAACCCAGACTTAAGAGCAGCAATAGCTGATTTGTGGATTGTGAACTGTTTACACAGACAGGCAACCATGGTGTCAAACACTGTGGCTGCCATCTCCTACAAGTTTTTAGAAGGAGAGTTGGCTCCCTCCTGTGAAGATAGCATGGATCCAAATTAAGTGTAGGCATTCTCTTCAAAGATTAAAGCTTGGCTCTTTGTTTCTGATCCTCTAAATGAAACTTTACAGGGCCTTTAGACCATCTCACACCTCTTAAGATTTAAGGCCAATTGAAACTGAGTTGAAATACATTTATAAAGTTTAGGACAAGGTCAAAACAACAACAACAAAAACCAAAGGCCACTATGTTTGGTTAAAATTACAAGCAGAGGATAATTTTCATGTTATCTGTTGTTTTTGTATTTTTGTGTTTGGATACTTTTGAGACAGGGTTTCTCTGCATAATAGCCTTGGCTGCATTGAAACTCCCTTTGTAGACCAGGATGGCCTGAAACTCCTAAAGTTTCCCCTGCCTATGCTACCCAAATGCTATGATTAAATGTGTGTGCCTTCATGGACAGCTGCTGCTTTTTTCTATTGATTTAATGGACACATTTATTTTCACACATATCTTAAAGACTATGGCTGTGTGGTTGTCAAAAAATATCAAATTTAAAAGAAAACTAAAAGAATTAAGTAATTCCTTTACCATTTAATATAGGAAAAATATGTCAAAACTGGCAAATGCCTTTGGCTTATAATTCGTGATATTTATCCCTTGAGATATATTGATATAGAATGTGAAAACATCTACTGAATGGAAACCTTACCCTAATATCCCTGCTAAGATTCCCCATAAGAACAACAGATACAATATTTTTATATGTTGCTTCTGTACTTTAAACATACCATGTTTCTGTATTACTTTAATTCATTATATTTAAAAATACTTTTGAAACTGGTCTTTCAATTGAGCACCCAAGAGTAGAGAAAATAATTCAAATAAATTTGCTTTATCGTGTGTCTTATTAGTCTCTAAAGGCTAAAATGATTGAGATGAAATAGAATGTAATTTAAGAACTTGGAAAGTGCATGAACAAAATAATTACTTGACATATAAAATCTGAGATAATCTTTTCCTTACCAAAAGAATAATAGGTAAAATTTGATTTCTAATATTTTTCTTTCATGGTAATTAAGAACTGTCTATCTATTTTTTTTCTTCTGCATGGCCTCCTTCCCTTCATGATTACAGGTTGTCATGCAGGTACTGAGGCTTAGAGAATGAAGTTCAAGACTACTTACTTCAAGTGCCCCTACTATAGGGATTTGCATTTTTATTAACTTTTAAAATGAAATTCCCCACATATCTTACCAAAGTGAATATGACTGCATCAAGTACACCATTTCTCCTTCAGTAATTTAACACTTGAAGCTAGTTACAAAAGATGATTGAAGGACAGCTGTTACGGACTGAAAATCCATTTGATCTATGGGGCAACCCAGGAGAAATAAATACCTGAAAACACTGGTGGACTGGATAATTTTCTCTTCAGAAAATTTTCATTATATGTCAAAATTTATACGAGGTTCTGAGGCCCAGGAAAATTACACAAAGCAATCCCATGCTCCCCTGCCTTTTCAACTCCCACCCTCCCTGGCTATTTGTACTTCCAAAGGAACTTCTTGTTCTCATCAAATGAGTCAGAGACCAGATGGAAGCAGTAATTTACTTTTAATGAATGTGTGTCAATCCACAAGCGAAGGGACTCTGTCATCTGGGAAGCTTATCTCCTAGAGGGCTTAATGTTTTGGCAGAGCTGTTTCTGACTGTTGATCCTTCTACCTGCTTTGTGGTACTGGATTATTTTGTTCAAAAACAGCATCTTTCAATGTAACAATTCATTGAAAGTTTATTGTCCAGATTTTTTCTGGAAAAAAAAAACATATTAGGTTGCATAATCAACATGGCAGTTAATCAAAGTAATGACTCTTGATGCATTAAAGGGTGAGAAAGGGCACTCGGGACTGCACAGATACAGTCAACATGCTAAATAGGGACAGCGATTTTTCCTCTTTTAACTGTATCCCGGGATTTCCCTTAGGCCAAGGAAAAAGCAAATATCAGTTTTCTACATATTGTTATTAGACATAGTTCACGGGGTTCATTCAGTTCTGTACCGATGAAGTTCCATGGGGAAAGGGTTGAAATTAGAGCTGAAAACCCTCTATTCCAGAACCCTTGCCCTCACCTCACCCTTAATCCCCAAGATAGTCATTTAAAACGTTTATGTTTCTCACCAATAAGAATCTCAGTTTAACCTTTGGTCCTATGGTGAAGGAAAAACAGGCTCAACCTGCACTTGACTTACTACTTATCAATCAAACCAGGAGACACATTGGGTGACTGTGACTTTTCTAATTGATCTTTTTTTCTCATATAATTAATTGTGAGTTGTCATCTCTGCATAATCTGGCCGTATTTGTTATATGGTAAGTTCCAAAAGTTGTAAGGATGCTTGTATACAACAGTTATTTTAAAATGAAAGACAATTATTTAGATATTTTAATTGCAAAGCAGTGGTTAGAAAAAAGTTTCCTTGGAAAGATTCTGTAACACTGAGAGGTTAAACTTGGAATCATCTTTACAAATTGAATCCAAACAGTCTTGTGTACAGGATATAAAAAAGTCCATCTGGCTACATTATTATTATTTTTTAAGGCACTGAATAGTTTGGAAAAGAACAAAAAGGAGGCTGAACTTCAAGCCCTATCACAAATTGGAAAGATATGTTCTTGACCTGACCTTGGAGCCTTTGGTCGGCCAAGCAGAAGAAACAAGGAGGGAAAGAGCCAGGCTTATTTAGACACGGTTCATTTGGAGACAATTTGACCTTATTATTAGTGTTAAGGCAAAGCCAAGCCAAGCGGCGTTATAAACTATCTTAGATACTCTTTTGTGCCCTGCACTGTGCCCCCGTGTCTGCACCCTGTGCACTGTTACCCAGCTCGCGAGCTTCGGGAAAGGGGCTGGAGGTTGAGAACTCAGAGGCAGAGATAGACTGACACACACAGACAGAGAGACAGCGACGAGGTTCATCCTTGAAGTACCCAAGAATGCCCCCTTTATTGTGTTCAAGGGCAGATTATATAGAGATAGCCACGCCCCAGCCAAACCCACCAGAAACCACTCTCCTGCCAACAGGAACTCCTGAAGGTCTCGTGCTCAGAGCAGCTGTAGGCACTCAGATACGGGGATTACAAGAAATTCAGGATCTGGGGTCTCACTGCTCCCAAAACTTTTGAATGTTATCAAAATGTATGCCATTGATCTTAAATATTAGAGGACTGCCTTAATTTAAAATAACAATGGAAACTCAGTTTTGGAATAAGACTATGAAAGAGAGATATGGAAGCCGCTTGAAAATATATCCCACTCATGACGGTAGGGATGGAGGAGAACTTAATGTATACCATAGCAGGTTTAAGATGTCTTAGTTCCATGTGTGTCAAGTAAGGCCATTTGGACACATGCCCCATTAATTCACAGAGAGATAAAAGATAAAGAGGATATGGAAAATGCAAAAGCAATATGGCTACCTTTGGATAAATATAGTCTGACTGTTGGAGAAATCATAAATTTTCTTCAGCTTTAAAGATGACTTTGGAAAGAGGAGATTGTTCTATTGTCTTTAATGTCCACTAGTTTCAATGTCCCCATCCAAACAGCTTATACTTCTCAGATAATCACACTTCATATTATGTAATCAGTGTGGTCGGTATAACTTCAGAGTTATGCAGCTGAAGGTTGTAGATCCATCAAAATAGTCTGGAGTGAGATTTCTATCACAACAGCTATGTCAACCAGTCATAACACTTGCCTCAAGATACATTAGCAAGGAAAACATCGAGATATACACACGTCACAGACAAATCCCCAAGCAGACGCCTTGAAGTGAGACCAAAGGATCAAGAATAAGAGAACATCAGTGAACAGGAAAGAGAGAGCAGGGAGCTGCTGGAGGGAAGTAGTACTTTGCTGAAAAGAATAAAATTTCTTTTTGGTTGGTCTAATAAAATAGAATATTAATGCTTATTAGATTCCAAAATTTTTCACCATGAATTAGTGGTATCAATGTAAGGTGACGAGTATTACTGGAGTTGTTTGAGGGCTAGTGACACTCCTGGCACTGGGTGTGCTTTGTATTATAATCCAAGCTAGGATCGAGGGTGGATACAACTCTTGCTTAGAAATTACAATCAGTGTCTTTTTTTTCCACAGGTCCCAAAAGTCACTTAAATGGCAGAATCAGTGGTACATCCTACCCAAAGGAAACCAGATGCTACTATGTCACCATATTATTTGAAAGTCTAGAATGTGTTCTCTGTAGTTTTATGACCATAAAAAGACTTTAATAAAATCAAAGAACAACCAGAAAGAACTCTGATAACTGAGTTACAAACTCTCAGCAGTGTACTTAAAATGAATGACACAAGATAACTCACAGTGTTCTTGGGCAAACTCTTTAACATAAGAAAGCTCAAATTGTTCAAGTACTGACCACAGAAGGACAACATAATTTCACATAATGAAGCATCCTAGTATAGTAAGCATCACAGGGAGTTTGGCTTCTCACCTGGAACAGTAGACAAGGAACTGGGAAGATTGTATAAGTATAAGGAAGATTGTACAGTATAAGGGAAAAGAAGCTCCCATAAGTTGCCACATGACCTCCATACATTTCACACACACACATACACACACACACACACACACACTGCACACAAAATAAATAACTAAATGTATGAAACTACAGTTATGACAATTAACCCCTGGAAAAAGGATTTAGGGTAAATATTAAGAAACATACTTCCTTAATTCATCAATTTTCAGTAATATCATTTGTCATTATTCAGTCATTATAGTAATCCTTGTTTTCTGAAAACATTTAAGTCTTGTTCCATCATGTCTTGAATATTATTATGACTTGTATAAAACAATACTGAATCAATTATTGATGATTTATTCCCTTGAACCGAAGGGAAGAAGGAAACAGAGGAGCTATTTTTGAAGAAAAGTGTTGATGTGACTTTAACTTTCATCTCTACCACTTCTTATTTTGGCATATGAAATAATTTCATTTTACAATTTCTCCATTAAATATCTACTTTGTGGTTTTGGAGTACAAAGCAGCTTCAATATTACCGCCTTTACCAAAAACACATGAATAAGGAAACATGGTGCTTCTCCCAACAATTTAGTAGCCCCTTATCTTAATAAGCAGTGAGCCAACAGCCTGGGAAAGAGGCCATTGTCATCCTTTCACTTATCAGTTTCCCATAGATTTATTTGAACTATCTGGCGCTATAACTGCTTCAACAAGTAATATATTATAGATACATTTTCTTCATTGATTTTAATAAATGTGAATAAACTTTGTCCTCAAAAGGTGTGATTTGACAAGTTTGAAAGCTGTGTACACCTGTAACATTACCATCAGTGTTGTAATACCAAACTTATACATCATCTCCAGGATGACCAACATGTGTTTTCTCTCTCTATTTCTCCTTTCTTCATGGCCTAATATACTTGGTCTCATATCTTGTTATAAATTTATTTTTACTTTAAGTGAATGCAGTCAGTCATACAGAGTATATTGTTTTGTTTCTGATATTTTCAATTTCAAATAAATTTTAAGGTAATGTCTATATTTTGGAGAAAAAATGGCACTTGTTTTCAATGGTAATGTAAATTTCACTGTAGGGATGTTCCTAAATGGCCTCATATATTTTCTTAAATTGCTAGAGACCTGTCCAAGTTTATGTCATATAGACAAGGAAATTTGTAGAGCCATAGACAAACTTTCATATGAACATACATTTTTAGTACTCTTAGATACATACATGGAAGACTGATGGAATAATCAAAAACGGTATGTTTCATTTTGTAAGGAATTTGAATTCTACTTCTAACTAGCATCATTAAAGTTATGGTTACTCTACACCTTCATTAGCACTTACCTTGATAATTTTTAAAAGTTTTGTCATTCTACATTTTGGGTTATATAATAACTTTCAATGGCTTAAATTAATAATTAAACTAAATTAAAGTTTTAAATTGTTGCTAGCTTCTCATATATCTTTGTCCTTTTATCTGAATTAATTTTGATCCCTTGTCTCATTACTGAATCACAAAGACTATTCACATTTTTGTGTATAAATCATTTGCCATGAATGTACATTTGCAATTATTTTTTTTGTTCTATAATTTGCTTAGTACTTTGCTAATGTCTTTAACAAAATCAAATTAGAATTACAAATTTTACACTTTTGTCTGTTGACAGGTTATATCCATGCCCAACTCTGGCTCAGTTTGTAATAAGGCTGTTTCCATATTGACTGTTTTAAGAGTGTCCTCATTTTCCTATGAGTATTTTTATCAGAAACATCTATGTGCAGGTTTATAATTTGTCATATACTCTTGATATTGTCCAAGAGCTTTGATTTTAATGAAATAAAATTATTACTTTCTTAGTTGGCTGCCTCTTAATATTAGATGTTCTCAAATGATTATTTTGTATATACTAGTATGATCATGTGCTTTTTTTTAAAAAAAAAATTGAGATATGGGGCTGGAGAGATGGCCCAGCAGTTAAGAGCACTGACTGCTCTTCCAGAGGTTCTGAGTTCAATTCTCAGCAACAACATGGTGGTTCAAAACCATCTATAATCAAATCTGCTGCCCTCTTATGGCATTCATGAATACATGCAGATAGAACACTGTATACTTATTAAATAAATAAATCTTTAGCTAGGCTGTGGGGCACATGCCTTTATTTTCGGCACTCAAGAGGCAGAGACAGGCAAATCTCTGTGAGTTCAAGGCCAGCGTGGTCTTCAGAGCAACTTCCAGGACAGGCTCTAAAACAACACAGAGAAACTTTGTTTTATAAAACCAAAAAATTTGATATATGTGTTATATTAATTAATTTTGATAGTTAACCAGGCTTGCACACATGGAATAAATCCCACTTGGTTATGTTAAATTCTTTTTAAACAGAATATAATCTTAATAGTTTACATGATGGTAACTAGTTAAAACCTTTTTTGTTTGTGTTTCCACTCATAAAAATTAAAAATGCATAGGTTTCTTTTATTAATGTGTGTGTGTGTGTGTGTGTGTGTGTGTGTGTGTGTGTGCAGCATCTTGTGTATCTTAAGGTGTGTATATGTATGTTCACATGCATGTGGAGGACAAAGGACATCCTTAAGGGTAGTTACTCAGGAATGGCATGTACTTCCTTAGACTCAGGTTTTCTTTAGCCTAGACTCATCAGCTGAGGTCACTGTCCTGCTAGAGATGCCCCATGAACCTCCTATCTCTGTCATTTTACCACTAGAATTGCTAGCACATGTCTCCATTCCCAGATCTTTTCCATGTGTTTTTAATAAATCAAATTCAGGTCTCCACACTTGAGAAGAAAGTGATTTACTACCTCAGAGATCTCCCCAGCCTGGGTCTTCATTTGCAGTTTTCTAAACCTTTTCATTAAAAATTGCCTTTTAAAATGTGTGTGTGTGTGTGTGTGTGTGTGTGTGTGTGTAGGTGTACACTTATTTACGTGTATAGGTAAGTGCGTGAACATAACACATAATGAAAGTAGCATAATATAATGGAGTTCTAAGGACACTTTTTGTGAATTAACTCAGGTCATCAGGTCTGTGCAGCAGGTGCCTCCACCTGCTTAATTTTCTTAAAATAATTTGATAAGCTATCATATTAGAGTAGCAAGCTTCATGGGATGAAGTATTTCTGCTTTTATCTTTAAAAACAACCTGTAAATGCTTGGTGTGATTCCATCTATTAAAAAGCAGAATTAGTCAATGAAGCCAATCTAGATATATAGATACCACATATCAGACACACATATATACTATATATGTGTGTATATATATATATATATATATATATATATATATGTGTGTGTGTGTGTGTGTGTGTGTGTGTGTGTGTGTGTGTGTGTATTAGATACTTACCTACAGGACTTGCATGTTCCCTGTCTCTTTTAGTGTGAATTTTGGAAGACTGTGGCATTGTGAGAAAAGACTCATTTCATCTTATTTTTTAAATTTGTTGATACAGGGTTGTAGTAGTATCAAAGAGTTCCACAATAGCCAATAACAGAGTATAATAAAGGGTTTTTTTACTGGTTGATAAACTCACAGTGAGAATAGTGATCAGCATTTCCTTGTGCGATCTGGAAACTGAAACCGAATCCAGAAGAAAAGGGGGCTACATATACTTTTTATCTGCCCTCGTAATACATGAGATCATGCTCAAAGTGGCCTGGTATCTTGAAGGCTATTAGCTGAAAGAGTCTCTACAACACCTCCCCATTTTGTCAAAATAGAAAGTTTTAAACCTAATACAAAACCATATGCAATAAGAACAAATATCAAGTATTATCCAGGGAAAAGAAAAGGTAAAATCATACATAAAAAATAGAATTATAACTAGCATTAACAACATCAAACAAGAAACATAAGTTAAATGTTTTGATAGTTATCCTATCCTAAGGAATATAAGCATTATATTAAAAATGGCTTGGTTAAGTCGTGAGAGGAAAGTAACTATGACTATCTAGTCTTCAACCCCATCAAAGACATGAGAAGAGAAATAATATTACCTAAGTAAACAGGAAGTACATTGGAAGCAACGTTCAAAACTCTAGAATTGACAGAGATATCTTGCTGCCTGGACAGTCACCCAAGGTTCTTCTGCAACATTGGGGCATCCATCTTCAGCCTACAGGCCCATAGTTTCCAACAGACATTTCCATAAACAGGAAATTTGAAAGATTTTTTTCACCTAATATTGACAGTTTGCCAGCCACTTTCTTTCTGTGTTCTACAGAATGTCTAGAAGACTCTTTCATGAAGCAGGAACCCTGAAGGACTGTCTCACCTTCCTTGGGCAAGTTTAGCAGTCATTTTTCTGTGGGTCCTAAATGTCCAGCTTCTTGCCCAAATGGCTAATCTTGTCACATTAAGCACAAATTCCATAATGAGTTTCTTCAATGTCCATCAACCTCTCTGTAGTAATTGGTGCTGCCAGAAGCAGAAATATCTCACTGTTGAGAAAGCTCCAAGTTCTTAAAACATTTTAAAGGCCATATTCTGTAGGTCTTTGAAGTGTTGAAGATTATCTGTCTAACTGAAATATATCTCTGTATATCTAGAAAACCTAACTAATGCAATTAATAGTTTGATTACTATAAATGACTATCTATTAATCTGCAATTTTTAGTTATACACTACGTTTTAAATGAACTGAATAAACATAATATCTTAAACAAGAATTTATATATGTAACAAATATATGTATAACAAAATTGACCTTAAATTTGTGTCAATAAAACAAAATCCAATCCAATGCAAGGTATTCATTTCTATATCATATTTAACTTTAAATGAAAACAAACAACTATAATTACTTGGAAATTTAGACATTGTTTTCTCCAAACTGTTTCCTACTGTTTGTATTTCATTTCATGTGCGGTATGGGAGCAGGAATGCTCTGATCTCTCTTTTTAAGTTGCTCTGTAGTGCAAAATGAGGTCTACTGTGGCGAGTGCTCTGTAGCAGAATAAGAAGAAGGTATTACTTTTATTGGGTGAAGCTGCTTGTAATTTTCCCTTTGATTCCTAGTATAGACAGAACTCAACTTTGTCCTCACTGAATTCCTGCCAACCAGCTCTCTTCAGTTTTGACCGAGAGATGTTTAAATCTCTGACTACAATACTGCTTACCTCCATTTCTCGTGCCCTTCACATCGCTTTTACCCTCATACAACTTTATTCCCTGTGATTATACACAAACACATTAAGGGTTGTATGGCATTTTTCATACATGTATTGGATATTTGTATGCTACCTTGATTGATGCGTAATCAGGCCCCTTTGTTATTTTAATTTCATTGTTTATTATTCATGGTATTGACTTCTTTTAGTTCATTGTAAATTTAAATATCAATCTCTTATGGGATGGAGAATTTGTAAATACTTTTCTGTGTGAGTACAGTTTCAGTCACAGTAAGCTTTGCTGTTCAGAAGTCTCTTAGATCCATGTAATCCTATTTATCTGGATGTACTTTACCCTCTCAGCCTTGGAAGTTCTGCCTTTGCTGTTTGTGTGTGTTCCACTAAGAAATTAAGTGCTTTTTCTACTGCTGTAAAATACAAAATGCAGTTTCCACAGTGTTTGCATTTGTTGTATTGGGTAATATTGACATTTTAGCTGTAATAATTATACCAACTTACAAAAATGGAACATTTCATGAAGCTGAATGTGTTTATATGTCCATGGGTATTTCTCTGTGTGTTTGTATGTTGGGGAGAAATGAATATGTGGTGAAGTCAGAATTTGATATTAGGCAGTCCTTAGTTACTCTCCAACTTCTGAGACAAGATCTCCTTCTGGATTTGGATGAAGCTTGCTGATTCAGCTAAACTGTCTGGTAAACCCTCCCCATGATCTTCCTTCTCTTCTTCCCTAGTGGTAGGATTATAAATGTGTGGTGCCACATCTAGCTCTTATTTCACATAGGGTTTGAAATTGAAGTCATTTTTTTTTTTTTTGTGCAGCAAGCAATACATCTACTGAGCCACCTCCCAGCCTTTATTCTTATTAACATTCTTTTAATTTGAGGGCTAATGGGGCTCATAGGTTAAGAGCATGTATTGCTTTTGCAGAGGCTCCAACTTCAATTCCAAATACCCATGTTGGGTGGTGAGAAGAATAATCTTTCTGTGCACTGTGCAGATATGTCACTCAGATTGGTTTAACAAAAAAGCTGAACGGTCGATAGCTAGGCAGGATTTTCAAGGCAGAGAGACATTTGGGAAGATGAAAATGGCCAGCTAGATGCAGAGGAAGCATAACATGTAGGGCATGAGGTCACAAGCCATGAGCCGTGTGGCAGCACATAAATTGATAGGAATGCTTTAATTTAAGGTATAAGAGCTAGTTAGAAAAAAAGTATCACCTCAGATCCAGGAATTCAATTAGATCTTGTAAACTCCATGTCTGGTGCATCACTTTGAGGCAGGACCAAAGCCCTCCCCAACATTCCCTCGTATCTAGGCTGAGCAAGGTATCCTTCCATGGAAAATAGGTTCCAAAAAGCTAGTTTATGACTAGGGATAAATTCTTGCCCTGGTCCCATCACAGAATGCCCAAGCCTCACAATTATTACCCACATTCAGAGGGCTTAATTTGGGCCTATGCAGGTTCCCCCACTGTCAGGCCAGAGTTAGTGAGCTTCCACTAGCTCAGATCAACTGTTTCTGTGGGTATCCCAAACATGATCTTTATCCTTTTGCTCCTTCCTATTTTTGACAGGACTTTGGAGTTTGGCCCAGTGCTTAGCTGTGGATCTCTGCATCTGCTTCCATCAGTTGCTGGGTGTAGGTTCTATGATAACAATTAAAATAGTCCTCAATCTGATTACAAGGGAAGGTCAATTCAGGTAGCTTCTCCACTATTGCTTAGGGTCTTAGCTGGGGTCATCCTTGTAGATTCCTGGGAATTTCCCTAGTGCCAGGTTTCTAGCTAACCCCATGATAACTATCTCAATCAAGATATCGCTTTTCTTTCTCTTTCTTCCTGCCCCTTTACCACATCTTGACCATCCTATTCCCTGATTTCTCCTCCTTCCACCCTTTCTCCACTCCCCTCTGCCCTCCTTTTCCTCCTTCCCCAAGCTACCAATTCACTCAGGAGATCTTGCCTATTTCCCCTTTCCAGAACAATCCAAGTATGTTTCTCTTTAGGGTTCTCCTTGTTATCTAGCTTCTCTAGGGTCATGGACTATAGGCTGGTTATCCCTTGCTTTACATCTAATACCCACTTATCAGTGAGCACATATCACCTTTGTCTTTCTGGGTCTGATTACCTCACTCAAGATGTTTTCCTCTAGGTCCATTAATTCCATCCAATTGCCTGCAAATTTCAAGAATATTTTTTTTACCATTGAGTCATACTCCATTATATAATGTACACTATTTTTTATCCATTCTTTGGTTGAAGGGCATCTAGATTGTTTTCATGTTCTTGATACTATGAATAATGCTGCTATGAACATAGTTGAGCAAATTTCCTTATGGTATGAATGTGCATTTTACAACCTGGTTGCAGTTACTCCCCTCTCCTCTCCTTCCATTCCCTTTTCCACCTCTTCACTGCCAACACCCAAATCAACTCCTCTTCCTTTTCTGTTTAAAATGGCAGGCCTCCCAAGGATAGAAACAAAACATGGCATGTCAGAATTCTGTAGGACTAAGAACTCCCTCTCCCTTGTATTAAGACTGGGGAAGGCAACCCAGTATAAGAAATAGATTCCCAAAAGACAGTCAAAGCACTAGCAACATCCCCTGATCCCACTGTTAGGAGTCCTGCATGTAGAACAAGCTACAGAACATATATGGAAAGCCTAGGTCAGTCCCATAAGGCTCCTTGGGTGTTGATTCTGCCTCATGAGCCCCTATGAGTCATGTTAGTTGTTTATTCTGTGGCTTTTCTTGTGATGTCTTTGATCCTTCTGCCTACTAAAATTCTTCCTCTCTCTCTTCAGCAGGATTCCCTGAGATGGGTCTAATATTTGACTGTTAGTCTTTGCAACTGTTTCCAGCAGTTACTGGATGAAGTTCATCTGATGGTCTAGGCACCAATCAAGGATTATAGCAGAATATCATTAGGCATCATTATGTTGAGAGTGTTTTTTCTCCAGTCTTGTTTGCTTCTATCTGAGGTCTCTGAGCCACCCAGCCTCTGTATCCTGGTGTTCCAGGCAGTGTCAGGGGTGGGCTCACTCTCAGGGCATGGGTCTCAGGTTGTGTCAGTCATTGTTTGGCAACTTCCACAATCTATGATTGCTAAGGATTATTACCATTTTTGATATATTTGAGCCATTATTTATTTCTTCAGAGAGCCCTCTGTTTGGATGTGTAATTAAATCTTTAAATGGATAATTTGTTAATTTGACTTTTTGCTTTTTGAGTTCATTAATATTCTGGATAGTAATGCCCTGTAAGATATGTAGCTGGCAAAGATTCTTTCCTCAGGAGTGGATTCCTCCTAACTTGATTGCAAAAGCCTTTCAGCTTCATTACTCCCACTTATCAATTGTCGGGCAAATGGAGTCCTATTCAAAAAGCCCTTTCCAGACCTTATAAAGTTCTCTTTCTCTCTGTCTCTCTGTCTCTGTCTCTCTGTCTCTCTCTGTGTGCATTTTGTCTTAAAAAAATTGTTAATCCATATACTGACTAATAATTATAGTTGTTAAATGCTTTAAGCCCAGATTGATTTTTCTAAAATTCACCCAACCATGACTACCTTTCAAAAGTAACTAAGTACATCATGATTTTGGCCTATGCTTGAGCCTCTGCTTTCTGAATGCTTTCCCATTTTCCAAGTTTTGCCAGATTAGGCATAGGTTATATTTGTTAAAATTCAAAATTGATATAAGCAATGTTAAATAAAGATAAATTTAAAATATACCTTAAAGTTTTTTAAAATAACACTAGATCTTTAAAATCATGTTCTCTCATAAGTTTTCTCTCTAAAACACCAAGTTTCAAGATCTTTGGTGCCTTTGTTGGACCTCTTTTTAAGCTGTATCCAGCTCAGATGTCTAGCCTCTCTATTATCAGACAAGTGTTGCTTTAACATCATTAAAGTAACAACCACACAACTGCATGAAGAGAAACAGCAAGATTATCCTTTAGTTTTAAAATGTAGGGTATCCTTACTTTGAATTGGGTTGGTCCATCATGAGTGTCTGGCAGTGACTAAGTAGGTTGACTATTGATTGATCTGGATTGAGGTGACTTCAACACATGGCTCATCTAGGACTTTCCCCCAGGTAAGACTTTCTTGTGATTAAGCAAAAGATCTAAGGAAGCCAACTACACAAGTCCTTTTCAAGACTCTTCTTTCATTACGTATAATAATGTCACATTGGTCAAAACATTCCAAAGGGAAAAGCCAAAGTGAGAATGAAAATGAAAGCAAGATGCAATGGCCATCTATGAAAATGAAAGCAAGATGCAATGGCCATCTATGAAGGCGGAGAGGAAAAACAAGGCCATTGATAAATGCAATCTAGCAGAGAGAGTTCTCTCTCTCCTTTTCTTCCTCTGATTCTCTCTTCCCCTGTGTGTGTGTGGTGTGTGTGTGTGTGTGTGTGTGCGTGTGTGTTTTCTTCATAAACAAATTACCCCTCTTTTCCCAATAAAAGCATGCAGAGCTTCTAGGACTGCCACACTTTCTCTCCACTAACCTATGCATTGTGTGGAATTAAAATCCAGAGGTACTTAATATGAAACTAACAGAAGTGTGGGTGTTTAAGCTAGAAACATAATCAGGGTTGACAACAAATACTTTTTATTTTATTTGAAGAAAGGGAATTATGCCATGGAAGTTCCATAGGTGGATGTTTTTAACTTGCTCTGAGGTGTGGGAGAGGAAGGCACCACAAGGGCAGACCCGTGCAATAAATTCTGAAGCTACTCTTAGATAAAAACTTGGATTATGTGTATAGCTACTAAGAAGTCAAAGTCCATAGCCTGATCATATGGATACAATATTCAGATTAGGATGTACCACTGTAGTGACACAATAGTGCCAGGAGGTGAAATAATAGCATCTTCCAGTCTTCCTAAGCTAAAATAATTTCTCCCACTAATCCTGCTGAATAACTGTGGAGTGGAAACTAACATTTATCAGTTGATTAAAAACATTCAGTTTTCCTCATAGGTACTTAAATAATTTATATTGTTATAAAATGTGATGCATTATAAAAGGGGAATTTTCAATAGAAAGGAATATTTTTTACTCATAGTCATTTGATATTCAAACTATGATATGGACTCAGGGAGAAATGGTTTTTATTCTCCCTCCAGGTTTTTTTAAATTCATGCTCTAAAAACTTTCAAATAGTTGGGTCTCAATTTCTTACACAATGTATAGAGGCACACACCCACAAATACCACATATCATACACACACGACACACCCTCACACCCTCATACACACACACTCACACACACACACACACACACACACAAAACCAGCGCAATACCATTAAATTGTAAGATCTTTGGGGGGGGGGTCATTCACTCAATTCTTTGTTATCTATTAAACATAGTGTTTAGTTAAACTTTAGAGAAAATAAAAAGGAAAAATATTAACCATACCCTTACTTTCTAGTGTGGCAATGAACTAACTAGGTTCATTTAAAATCATCCAGGAATTTATTGAAACACTGTGTCTGGGCTTAACTGTGGACCATTTAAGTCAGCATTACTGAGGGGATGGAGTCCAGGCCATGGTTCTGGGAATGGTCTTCTAAAAGTGTGTGCTGTGTGGGTGGGATAAGAATCATGGCTGCAAACTTTCAGCATGATCCCCAGAACATAAACCAGAGCATCACTCAGGAACTCCCCACAGATGCAAATTCCAAGGCCATCCCTCATCTGACTAGATCAGAGACTTCAAGAGTGGAGAGAGAGAACAGCAAGACGTGCTTTTACTATAGACTTGAGGTATTCTCATACACAGTAAAATTTGAAAAACTTTGACTCATTGAAATTACTGGCAAACAGAGCTTGCTTAACAGGCATTTCTGTGTTGACAACAGAGACTTTTCCAGTAAAATATATTACTGTTTATAAATTATACTTTTATAAAAAACATGACCCAAAATGTTTATATTTGGAATCTTCCATAAAGTATAATGATTTACTACTTACATTGGAGATTATAAAAATACATTTAAAACCATAAAGATTCTGTTCCCATAAAAGCAGATATATACACTTCTAGACTGCATTATTATGTAGTCTTATGTCATTGTAGATCACTGTCGAAATAATATGTCAGTATCTTTGACCAATGCCATCTTTTTTTCCCAAAATTTTAACAGGTATGTCCATATATACTATGTGTTATTAAGTATTTGGTATCATATTTTTTAAGATTATATATCAAATGCTTTTATGCCAAATGTTCTGTATAGTGTTGTACATTTGGCTATTCCCATTATGAAACTGTTAATAATTTTATTATAAAATTCATATCCAAGTAAATAATCTTCTATGCAAATTGTTAAAATTTTTATCCACTAAATACTACAAAAGCTCTTTCATGCAACATTTTTGCAATTATACTTTAGAACTTTATGTAGAATTTATTGCAATAATAAGATTGATAGAATTTTTGACACATTTTACCCTCTTCGTATTTTTTGTTATCAATCATTTAAAAAAAATTAGAACTTTTACTGTTAATTATATGTAGGAGTGTGTATTTTTGTTGTCTCTGCGCACTTGCATGTGAGCACTAGCTGAGTCCAGGGGAGAGTGTTAGATCCCTGGAAGCTGAAGTTACAGGTAGTATCAACAACCTGAAGTGAGTGTTGATGTCAAAACTGTAATCCTCTTAAGAAAAAAGTAACACTCTTAACTGCTGAGCCATTTCTCTTTCTCCCTCAGTAATTTTTAATGTGCCCCTTTATTATGTCACCTTCAGCCATTCAGAATGATAATAGAATAAAAATATGTTAACTAGCAATCTTCAGGGTAATTAATTCCTGTCAAAACATTTGACTATCCTGAGATCTAAATGTAGTCCATAATTTAAAAAAAAATGGGAAAAGGAAAACTGTACACTGGGACACTGGCCACAAAGAGAAAGAGAGCAAGAAGAGCAAGAGAGGGGGTGGGGCTGGAAATAACTTGTCATTCTAAATCACTTATGCTGTTTTGTGTTTAGATAGCCAGGAATATTTTTGCTGATTGTCTGCATATATTAGGCAATTGAGATGAGAAGGCAATTGTGCATATGCCATCCTGATTTTCTTTGCTGGTAAAAAGGCAGTTTCGTTTAGAAGGATGTGCATAAAAAAAACACATGATCTAGCTACACAAATGTTTCTGCAGATGATCAAAAGACTCTGGCAAACTCTAGGCTGAGTGAAAACCCATGCAGGCAATGCAAGATTATAACAAAGAAGTCTCCTGGCAGAACTTTACTCAGCCTTTTCCTGTAGGCTAATGATCAACGTACATAATTCCATACAAAAAGACCTGGGATTTTAATGTGTATATATATATGTATGTATGTATGTGTATATATGTATGTATGTGTATATATATATATGTATGTATATATATACAGGAATGCCTACATGTCCCTATCTGAGAGCCTCTCAGTAAGTGAATTCAGCTGATGGTCATGAAGTGCCGAAAAAGTGATCATAATTTGTCGAGACTGGCCTGAGAATCTATCAAATAATGTACCTTTAGTCAAGCTTTCTAACGCTTCCTTAGAGATCCTATGAAACATAGTAAATCAACATATTTTAAATATTAAACACAATTTAGTAAGGCTTTGTAAAGCAGTGTCCCAATAGTCCATATACAAATCCAAATTTCTGTTTCAATGGGAATCTATGGAATAGTGACTTAATGTACTATGGTGAGAAAACACCAGAGCAGCCGCACATGTTCACGATTACACTTTTCTGAGAACATGTGCCTCTAAGAAGGTCACATGCAGGGAGAGAGTATCAGAATTAGAATTATCTATTTCCTCTTTTTAGGCAAGAACATTTTAAAATAACCTACTATAGCTTTTCAAATTGCAAATTACGTTAATTATTAAGCCCACCATACGAAGACATTTTTGCACAGTGACTGTTATGGAAATCTGTCGTCCTTTTTTAGCTAACCCATTTGTAGCAATTCATACATTATTTTTATGTTTTTAACCTGTAAGTATGCCGTATACCCAAAGATATATCTTAATGACTGAGCTGCACCAATGTTGTATGACTAAAACACCTGAAATAAATAATCAATTGTCAAGTTGCTTAAGTGCCTAGGGACCCTACAGTTCTCTATGACTTCATTTCAACCATATCCGAAAGACCAGCCTGGAAGGAGGCGATCATTTCCACAGGTAGAGAGACACCTATCTTACTCTTTGGGTTGCAAGTCTGTGATAAGATCTGATTGCATTTTTGATGTTTCACTGGTAATATTCCTAAAATATCATCACCTCTTATTTTCCATGTCTTCTCACCCAATGCTGGAAATAAAGCATGGGTGGGAATCCTTATGCTCCCCACTACCCTACTACTGTGAAGCCCTGTGTGTGTGTCCTTCATCTCCCAACTTGAATGAGACACAACTGGCCCTATTTATAGATGTGTTTTGTGGATAATTAGACTTCTATGCCCCTTTTGTGATATCATTAGTCTCTATAGCTGAACCAGGATTTGGCTGTAGTGAATGTGAACATAATAATGATGAATTATAGATTATATCCCTGTTTAGAAAGACAAATGTTACAGCTGAAAGACATCCTCCTGTGTCTTTGTGGAGGAGAACTCTATTACAAACAATTTTATCTAAATGCAAACAAAACTCTACTTACCCCTGACAGTGTACCAAAGACAAAATCAAAATAAACCACCTCATCCAAGTGTGGCTCAGTAAACAGATAGTTTGCCTGGGGCAACTTATGGAAACGTGGACTACTTAAGGAAATGTACACCACTGAAGAAAGTGTCTCTCGCACAAACTTTCCATTGGCTACAAACCTTGGAGAGGAGGTGGCAGGTGTTCCTCCCCACCATCATGGTGGAAAGGTAGCCAGTCCAATCTTGTACAGGTCTCTCTCTCTCTCTCTCTCTCTCTCTCTCTCTCTCTATCTCTCTCTCTCTCTCTCTCTCTCTCTTTCTCTCTCTCTCTCTGGTAATTACAGCTGTATACAGTTCAGGGGGGCAACAGCCATGTCATGTGTGGTTTCTGTGTCCCACAACACTGATCCTGAGTGTGCTGTTACTGCCTCACTTGTTGGATGACAGAGCTTCTGGGATGTTTGTTGTGCCACGATGTCACTTTATAACATACATCTTTTACTGAGCAGAGCCCTTAAAGGAATACACAATTTGAGTGACACGGGGCAAGGAGATTTAGCACTTTGTAAAATAACTTAACTGGTTATATTGTGTGCGTTGTCCAAGCCATTAATGGGTCTCTACTGGGCTTTGAACTTCAAGGATCTATTAAATTATCAGGTCTTGATATAGAATGGGGAAAAACTGAAAAGCACAAACTTACTGAGACCTTTAGCTTATATAACATTGTTTTGAAGTAGCATTTTGTAACTCTGTAACTCTGTATAAACGAACTTTATCTGGGAAGATAAACCTCTGCCCAGATAGACATAGTTGGGATACTATTCAATTCATGATACTATTCATATTGACATAAGATATTAGATGTGTGTGCACGCGCATATGCATATTTGTGTGTGTGTGCATCTGCATGTTTAATATGGTTAATCAATATGATTAGCCATGGTCTCTTCTTGTGAAGAACCTCTAAACTATTAAGATTAATATAATCTATTAAGAAAAAAGGTAAATGTTAAGACTCAAGAGTGAATAATTTATTGCAATTAATAGTTTGTATTATATGAAGTAACTCTTTTTCTGTAAAATACCTAAATTTAGAGAACAGATCAAAAAGAGAGACAAAGACAGACAGACAGACAGACACACACACACACACACATAAAGAAGGGAGAGGGAGAGGAAGAGTTTTCATAAAGTCATAGACAGAGTAAATGCAAGGTGGGCTCCTGATTAGAGACAGTTCTTTTCTGAGAGGGTCATGAGTCAAGGATTATATACAGTGGAGAATCTTCTTTAATGGAAACTGCCTGATGAATTTTATAATTGCATATTCCAACTCTGAGTAGGTTATTGCAGCACTCACATATGGGGTAACTGCAGGTTCAGGTCAGAAAAAACTGATTGTTGCTTATTGTCCATTGTATGAAAGACTCCCCCAATACCAACCAAAACCTGGAGTCTGTCATTCTGGTTGACTGTTTTGCACTATTTGCTAATAGTTCAATTTACTAAATTGCAGATGTCAGCAGTGTTCTCCCAGCTTTTATCAGTAATAAAGCTAATATTATCATTCTTCATGCTTGTTTAACTTGCAATTGGCTTTGAACTCAGGGACAGAAGAAGGATGATATTTGTTGGGTTTCTCTAGCATCCAAATCATCATGTTCACTACTAAATCTTTTAATCCATAAGGTCTGCTTTACATCAGAGGTATTCCTCCTATTCCCCTCATGCTTTTAAATCTGTGCTTGTTATCTTTTAAAAGCACACAACCCAGGGAAAAGTCTAGTGCAGTGACCTTGGGTCTGTGCATATATGAAAAACAACACAAGATATCCCAGGATTAATATATATATTCCATTCATTTTTAATATTCAATAGTAGGTTCTTTATATACATCTTAGTAAGTATTAAATATATCTCAAATACAAAATTGGCTTATATAGAGTTAGAAAATCATCCTATATCACAGCAGATGAGAATGAGGTGTCTGTATACACCTTTTCTATTTGCCTTCTTTCCATATGTTGCTATTACAAGTATGCTTCAGTGGTCTTAAAAGTGGTTGAAAAAGTTATACAGAATCATATTTTATCTACATACATAAAATTACATCTAATAAACAAGTGTCTTTGTGGAGATATATAGTTTATATTAAAACCTCCCAATTGTAATGGCAAGTGAACCAGAAGAGGCATAAGCTATCAAAAATCATATGATCATTAGAATAGATTCAGAAAAAAATCTCTGGAAAAATACAGCATGCTTTACTGATAAATGTTTCAGAGAATGAAGCATTAGGGGCATCATATCTCGATTTAGTAAAAACTACATGCAAGAAACTCACAGTCAAGGTCATCTTAAATGAAGAAAAGCTTAAAGCAATCCCACTGAAGTCAGGAATGAGACACAGCTATTCATTATCCCCATTCCCTTTTAACATTGTGCTCAATGTGCTAGCTGGGATAATAAGACAAGAGAAGAAAATTAAAGATATACAAATGGGAAAAGAAGTCTCATGATTTCTATTTGTAGATGATATGGTACTATACAATAAAACCCCATAAATACCCCATATTCGAAACTTTTTAAACCATAAACAAATGCAGCAACAGTGCAGGACACACAATCAACTTGCACAAAATAATAGCTTTTCTATACACCACCAACAAATATTCAGAGAAGACTAACATGGACACATTTCCACTCACAATAGCCACAGAGAAAAAGAAATATCTAGAACTAAAATTAACCGAGGAAGTGAAGGACCTCAAATTGAAAATATAAACCTCTGAAGAAAGAGATAAAGAAGAAAACTAGAAATAGAAATACATTCTATATCATGGATTGGAAGAATTAATTGTAAACATGACTGTTCAGCCAAAGTCATTTACAGATTCAATGCAATTCCAATCAAAATTCCTATCTTATTCTTCACAAAAAATAGAAAAAAAAGCACTTCAAAATTCATATGTTATCACAAAGGATTCCAAATAGTCAAAGCAATCCTCAGATATTAAAAGAAAAAGAGAAAAAAAACTCTAGAGGGACTATATTTACAGATCTTAAGATACATTACAAATCCCTAGAGTAATAACAACATGGTATTGGTACAACAATAGGCATGTAGACCAGTGAAATAAAATCAAAGACCCAAGCATGAACACGTGTAACTTTAGCCATTTAGTATTTGATAAAAATACCAAAAGAACAAGCTGGAAAAAAAAGAAAGCATCTTCAACAAATGGTGCTGGGTAAATTGGGTGTCTACATGCACAAGAAAGAGACTATCTAACAAAATCTTCAATACAACATCAGATAAACCTCTGTTTGGGTTGCTGGTAAGATTTGTCCAAAGACTCCTTCCAAATTATGAGATATTGAAGTTGTCCTTGTTCTAAGTCTAAGAGGTTGAAAATAAGTCTCTATTGTTGAAGACACATGATACACTTCAGTCACACAGCCCGGATGACCCAAGCTCTGTTTGATCTAGAAGAATCTTCTCTGATGGCTAGATTTCATAGGATCAGATTGTCTTGAAAGCTTCTGGGAGAGTTAAGGAACAAATAGTCCTACCCAGATGTGGTGTCTATGAACTCTAACAGTAACCAACATGGCAAGATGATCCTTAGGTAAAGAGTGGGATTCATATCAGAAACCATTACAGAAAATAAGTGATGAAAATACAGAGAGCAACTGATCATGTGGTATCCAACTACCACTCATACATCTATAACACAACTTCTACACTTAAACTCAGGGAACAACACTGAAGATTTTAAGAGACAGAGGGACAGGATAGAATATTTGAAACTTCATTTCCTAGGATTCTCGGGGAAGCTACACCTTTAAAGCCTCAACACCATGGCTGCATGAAAGAGAACTGAAAAAGGATGAGATCAACAGACACACTAATACAGAACTGGGAAATGCTACTGTTCTCCTGCCATAGCGAAAGATCTACATACAAATTAGGACTGCTGAGAGTGAGAGAAATATTCTTCCCCAGAGAAGAGCTCCTTCACACAATTGGTTACAATACTATGTGGCCAGTCCTGAAATCATATGCATAAAATTAACATAACAATATGTAAACTGAGCAAGTTTATCTATATATTTAGGATGATGATGATGATGATGATGATATGTGTGTGTGTATGTGTTTGAACAACTATAAGAATGACAAAATTATGAGCTAGAGACAGAGTAAAGGAATGAGAGGCACTGGAAGTAGGAATAAACCCTATTCATAGCATACAGAAGGGAATTCCACATTCCCTGTTCTTTTTTGTCTAAATAAAAAGGAATGTTTTTAACTTTAACATAGCAATATTATATACAACAAAACAGTTATCAAGCAAGAATTATAGTTACAATATTTACTCCATTTACCTTTTACAAATAAAGGAAAATACTCTATCATCTACTCTATATTTGTAACTCTAAAGTTTTATATCTATCTTTTATAGTTATTATTATCTTTCTTTAACTCCATCAAAGATTCCAGAAGGACCTTAGGAGACAGGAAGAGTTTGTAAGCAACTTCCAAAGCTCTAGAATTGACAAAAAACATATTGCTTCCTAGAAAGTTACCCAAAGTTCTTTGGTAACATTGGAACATTCATTTTCATCCTACTATCCCACAGTATGCAACAGACTTTTCCATGCAGTAGGTAATCTGAAGATCTGTTTTGTCTTGTAATGGCAAAGTTTGTCAGTTGCTTTCTTCTGTGTCCTGCAGAATGCCTGGCAGACTCTTTAATGGAGCAGGAAGCCTGAAGGGTTATCTTACCTTTAAGCAAGTTTAGCAGTCATTTTTCTGTAAGACCTGCATGTTCAGTTCATACAGCATACCATCAAAAAGTCCAGGAAAGGTCAGTTTCTTACCCAAAGGACTAGACAACTCTGTAAGGAACCTCTTTGGTGCCCATCATGCTCTTGAAGTAGATTGGAGCTGCCAGGAGTAAATGTGTCTCATTAGAATAAAAAGTCCTAAGTTCTTAAAACAGTTTAAATTCCATATTCTGGTAGTCTTTGAAAGGTTGAAATATCTTTCTGTATATACAGAAAACCTAACATGATTATAAGCTTGACTGTTATTGATGATTATATACTAACCTGTATTTATTAATTATACATTACATTTTTAAATAAGCTGCACAATACCTTAATCAAGAGCAGAAATATAAATATAACAAAATTAACCTTAAATTTGTATCAATAAATAAAGATCCATGCCAATCCAAATTATTCATCTCTATAGCATATACCCCTTAAATGTAAACAAACATTTATAAACAACCATTTTAGGAATTTGGGCATAGTTTTGTCCAAGCTGCTTTCTGCTGTTTATTGGGCAAAGTGTTTTAGGGTTCCTGGAGACCTTTTCAGGGGCTCTTGGTCCATTAAATCATATTAGTTTGAAAGTAAACCACAGGCTCTCATCTTCTGTGGAAACAAAAGTTGAACCTCTTTTCCAAGCAACATATCCTTAGACCCAAATTTGAAGTCAAGATACCTTTAAAATATATATGTTGGTTTAGTTTAGCAGCCCCAGAAGCAAATTTCTCTCTGTAGTCAAAAAACTCAAAGAAAACACAATAATATACATAATTCAAACAGTGTATTTTCCATCTTTACGTGGCTTATTTTTTACTCTATTGCTTTTTCTAAAAGTTTAATGCTTATTTTATTACTTTTACTCCTTTAATCTATGACCGTCTGTATTTTATTATATTATGACTGTCTATAGTTTTTTCCTCTTTCTCTCAATCCTACATACATTTATCCAACATTGTGACACATTTAGAGGTCTTTTTCATCTGAATTTGTCTTTATTTTGTGCATATCTGTAATTATTTTTTGATCAGGAGTACCTTTTTAATATTTGATGTTAAGCAGGCATACTTATCACCAACTCTGTGAACCTGGTTGTTGGCTTTGCACAGTCCAACATGACACAGGCATGTTGACTGCCTTTGAGAGCGATGCATACTGCCCCAGTTAGGGTTGCAGCCCATCTATGTCAACATTAAGCAATTTTTAACACACTGATCACAGACCCCATTTAATTGCTCAGCCTACTGAAAGAGTCAGAGCTGTTTGTGTAATTAACACAAACCAGGATGCACTCCACTTTAGAAGACACATTACCTTCACTGTCAATGCTGAGTCAGAGAGACCTCTCTTAAGGGATCCTCAGTGCTAGCAAACAGAGGCTATCCCCCCAAAAAAGTGCCAAAACCAAAAGAGTGTGCTAAACTCTGGGTTTTTTTAATGTCTAGAATTCCTTTCCAAGATCTCTCAGGTTTTATGTGAATGTAGTCAGCTCACGTTGGCATGAAAATAGGTAGGCAGAGGCTGCTTCTTTGTTCCCAGCTTCCCAGACCCGAAATAATCACATAGAAATGATATTAATTGCAATAATGTTTGGCCAATAGCTTAGGCTCTTATTAACTAGCACTTACATCTTAAATCAGACTATTTCTATTATTTTGTGTTTTACCACAAGGCTTGTAGTTTACCTACTGGTAAACTAAAGGTTCTAGCCAGCAGGCAGGCAGACATTTCTCCTTTGGCAGCTACATGGCATCTCTCTGACTTTGCTTACTCTTTCTTTCTATCTCTGTTGAGATTTCCTGCATGGCTTTGTTCTGCTAAGTCATTGGCTGAAACAGCTTCTTTAATAACCAATGGTAATAAAATATTCACAGCATACAGAGGGCAATCCCACATCACATCAAGAAAGTTTATTAAAAAACAAATAAACTATGGTTGTGTGTTAACTAAATGACTTTGGTATATGTACAGACATGTATTTTTTCTCAATTTTATTCTCTTTTACATAGCAATATTAAGGTATTCTGTAGAGATATTTTTTCTCATATTTATACTTTAAGAGAAAGAAATTATATGCCTTTCAATACTTTCCAAGTCCTCAACTTTGAGCTGAAAATTTCCCAGATTATTCTGATAAAGCTTAGTTTATTTTTTGAAAATGTTTAGTTATGCTTATTCACTATGATCATCATCATTGTCATCACCCCTACTACCACCATCGCATCATTACCATCATCATCACCGTGATCATATTTCTTTATTTAGAGTAGAAAATGACTTATTTTTAAATTTTTAATAAAGATTTTAGTAAAATATTACAAATAAATAAAATATTTCATGCTAAAATTAACCATACCTAAAGTCTATACAACTTCCATCCATAATGTTTATTCTAAACGTATAAAAGTTCATGTAAGCATTTTTAAGGGAAAATCATCCAATTAAAAATGTTTCACATAGTTGGGCATGGTGGCAATTACAGCACTTGGGAGGCAGAAGCAGACAGATCCCTATGAGTTTGAGTACAGCCTTGTCTACAAAGCAAGTTTCCTTATACCTAGGGATGTTACACAGGGAAGGCACAAGACAGATACACACATAAAACTCACATTGATGTGATACCAAGTACAAGACCTGTGCAAGCTCTGGCCACACAAAAGTCCCAGCATAGAGAGGGGACAGTAGATACATAATCCCACCATTAGTGGAGGGGCTAATGGCATTGGAGAGCTGCCACTATAGCAGGAGTCATTTTCCTTTAATAATATAACCTGTTAGGCTGATGATACACCATAGCAGGCCACAGTCCCCAAACTAGCTGTGCAACACCAACTGGAGATGATGGGTACAATGGGAAAACAAAAATGAATTTTGAAATTAAAAGTGAAGGGACAGAATGGAAGGGTTGAGGATTGATACAGTGTGAAGGGAAAGTGTTGACGGCAGTGTGTTGAAATATACGAAATATATTGTACATAATTCTTAAAGAACTAATATAAGTATTTAATTTCAAAAGTTTGGCTAAGAGTTGGGAATGGGGACACCTATTAAAAGTAAATGGGAGAGATGATAAGCAATATTATATACAACTGTTATTCAGCTTGGGGCTGGCATTTGCTTACCTGTTAACTTACTTGGATTGACTTGAAATGCAAATGACTAAAAACAGAATTGTAATAAAATATTAAAGTTAAATGGCCCTACCTCAAACCAGCTGTGGTCTCCGTTTCTAGGGAACCCTGGGTCTATTACCTGTTGCCAGGAAACCAACTGAGTTCCCTGAACTCCTTGTCTGAAGTACAAAGCACTGTTACACGGAGCCTGCTTGTTTTGTTCCTTGCTGCTTGGCAGCTCAGACCAGAAATAATCACACAGAAACTCTATTATTTAAATCACTGCTTGGCCCATTAGCTCTAGCTTTTTACTGGCTAACTCTTACATCTTAATTTAACCCATATCTATTAATCTGTGTATCACCATGGCTGTGGCTTACAGGGGTAGGTTCCATCTGGCACCTGTCTCTGGCGGGGTCTGCATGGTTTCTCCATCACTCTCCCTACATTCAGTTCAGTTTTCCCAGCCTACCTAAGTTCTGCCTTATCAACATGCCAAGGCAGTTTCTTTATTTATCAATCGTATTCACAGCATACAGAGGGAAATCTCACATCAAAGCACACCAACAAAGACAGCAGCATAGGAAAGGTACTTGGTGATTGCAGCTCACAGATGATAAATACAACTTTTGTCTCCTGGCACTTCATGACCTCTAACTCACTAATGATATCTTTGTATTCATCTCTCACATAATCTTTCATTAAAGAATTCAAATGAAAAGCCAACCATAATTTGATATTTTACTTAAATGGTTAGTTTTCTGCTCAATTTGTGTGTATGTTGATGCCCTCTTGATTTTTGTTTTCTCTTGCATCATAGAAATCCACATTCATTTAAGAAAATTGTAAAAGCTTAGTGGCCTAGACTCTACATTTTAATCACAAATAAATTCATCATGCTCCAATGCAGACATTAACTAATCCTGGAAATTTTCCCATTTGTTCTAATTAATATAAGCAAAAAGGAGTTTACATGATTCTAAGCATAATTTTAATCAAGTACAATAGAATGATAATAGTTAATATATTTAGTATTAAAATATTTTGTCAAAGTCAAATATTAATGATTCTAAAATTAATGAACTATTTCAGATACTTTTTTGTTCTGGAGTTTTCCTTTTAGACTACATGGTATGTTTTTAACTAATTAATTAAAAATAATTTAAAATACTCTGTAATTGAGAGCGTAGTTGTTATATTATCCTAGAAGTAATGTTGAAGGAATTGTCATTAAGAATTACAGAAACCTTGTCCAATTCATGTCTACCACAGACATGCTTGTTAGAATGGTCTCAGGAGTTCAGCTTTCATGAAGTCAACATAAGAAGAATGATAATTGGAAGCAGAAATGTAAGAAGTATCCTTCACAGAGCTATCCATCACAGCTGTTGCTAGACCCTGTTCTTCTCCATCAATGTATCAGTTTTGATGTCCATCCTTAACTCCCCAGACTCTCATGGTAACTGCAAAGCTATTAATCATAAAAGTAGAATCAGTTTGAATCTGGTATCACACACATAAGACTAGAAGGCCAACTATGAAATGAATAAAAAACACATTATACTTTATTTGCATGTTATATTTAATTATCAGTCCTCCATCTTGATAGGGCTTTTGGCATGTGTTTCGAAGATGTCCTTCCTTTCACGGCCTCCACACATTCTTTGCATGTCTTTGAACTCACAACAGCTGTGTGCTGGAAAGAATATACATAATTTCAAGAAAGAAAGGTAAAGCAGGATACCTTGATCAAGAACAGAGTAGTAGCTTTACTAGAACACATGTTTCTTTCACAGAGCTGAACATCAGATTAAAAATCTTGAACTTGTTTTCTCTACAAAAAAAAAAAATGTTGCAAGACTCTAACATAAATGAAAGTGTTTAGGCTGCTGAACACAAAGCCTTTGGAAACTTTTCACAAAGGAGTTGCTCTATCTTTACCATGATAGACATGAGTTGTGTGTAAGGCAAAAGGAATCAGTGACCTTGGAACTTTGTATCTAAAGCCTACACCAGGAACTCTGACCTAGAGCTGGTTGATATAAAATATCTTAGCCTGGTAACTTTCTTGCTGTCATCAGCTATCTACTCTGTGCTTTTGCAAATGTATCAAGCCATTCTTTATGTTATGCCATATCACCATTCCAGGTGACCTCCAGACATCCTGGGTATTATCAGTTACTAATATTCTTCGGTTATATTTATTTGTATGCCACCTTTGTCACTCACTCTTCTTGGTCTATAAGTGCCCCAGTTCTATTTAGCTGATTTAAATAAATCAATGATAATTAAAGTTACTGTTATTTATATAATTGTTCTTTCTTTATGCATCTGCCGCATAGAAAAGGTACATGGTAATTTCTCTACATTCTCCCATCAGATACTTCCTACTACACTTTCTCACCCAGCTCATATCTCTTCTGCTAATGACAGACCTTTAAGAATTATGAGTTGTCGGGCTGGAGAGATGGCTCAGAGGTTAAGAGCACTGACTGCTCTTCCGGACGTCCTGAGTTCAATTCTCAGCAACCACATGGTGGCTCACAGCCATCTGTTCTGAGATCTGGCGCCCTCCTCTGGTGTGCGGGCATACATCGAGGCAGAATGTTGTATACATAATAAATAAATAAATTAAAAAAAAGAATTATGAGTTGTCTTTTATTTACTCCTGCTTCTTACTTCCCATAACCAGTGAAGCAGGTCATTGGCCATACCTCTGGGCTTTACTTTGATCTATCCAGTACTTCTAATTACTACCATTACTACCCACAGAACACCTTGCACTCATCTTACCATAGCTTCCTAGATAGACACTTCTGGACTGCAGAGATATGATAGAAAGGCTCACTCTAATTTAAGTATAACATATGCAAAAATGCATACTGTAGTCAAATTTAACAAACATCATAATTTAGAAACAGGATATTGTAGAGTGGTGGTTGTTGATTCTTGTCACATGGTTGGCCAGAATATGCAGCTCACTGATATCGTCCAGCATCCACTGAGAGTAATTGAATCATATTGCTAGTCTTAGGAAAGATAAAAATTCAAAATCTGAACAAGAGTTGACACTAAATAAGTGTCAGTTCTGCACCACATAAAATGAAGAATCTTGTTTAACTAGCCTGACATAAAGACTACCTGTACTGTATTTTAATGAATATTCTTCATTCTTATTTCCATTTCCATATACCAGTTCATTTTCCATTCAGCAGACACAATTAATTCTATACTAATTTAATATATATATATATTTAGAGAAATATATATTTAAATAAAATTGTAAGGAAAAATACAGACATCAAGAGACTTAGTTTCTTTGTTCTTGTTTGATTAATAGAGGTAAAAGAAAGCAAAGGAAAAAAGGGAAGAAACATCATTGACAAACCTGTGTACTATTTATTTAGCTCTTGCAATATTATAGAATAATGTCGTAAATCCTTGTAGAATAGTACGGATTTTCAACCCACCCTTTAACCACTCAAAAACACTTATCTGCTTCATGTTTTTTCGTTATATATTTATGAAAAAATGTCAGTGGAATAACACAAAATGTGACCATTCTCGATTGGCTTTTCACACAGCATCTTTCTCTGGAGGGTCATAAGTTATTACATAGGCCTACACGTCTTTTTCAGTGTGACTAGTACTCTCTGTATAGATATACAATAGCAACTACTTTTTCAAGGATATCTGAGTTAGTTTCATGCTTTAGTGTCATGGGTAAAATGTTGCTATTGAATTTTTATAAGATTTCATGCAGAGAAGAGCCAGCTAAAAGTCTTTTATTTAGATTTACTTTTTACAATCATACAAACATAAAATTGTACATATTTTGATATTATGTGATATTCCAACACATGTATTTATTATGCTAAAATCAGAATAAATAAATTTTCCCTCATGAACACAGATAATAAGATTTCATTTCTCTAGAGTACAAATTCAAAAAAAGCAGGCTAAGTTGCAAGGCAGAATATGGTTCCTGGTTAAAGAATAGTTTCCAGTGTCTGCATGCTATTTGTGACATTATTCTATAATATTGCAAGAACTAGATAAGGAGTACACAAAATCTGTCTATGATGATTTTTTCCTTTATTCTTTCATTTTTTTGTTCTCTCTGATGCACTGTGTTAGTTTATGTTTCCATCATTAATTTGTGTGATTTCTGTTTGTTATGTACCTTAACCAGCATTTGGTATTTTCTGATTTGTATTTTAATAACTATGTGTGATACTTGTTATTTTGAAAAGTACATGCTATTACATCACTGCAGTTCTATTCATATTTATCAGATATCTGATGTTCTTTAATATATTTTGAGATGTTTATTTATCATGTGTGTATTTTCTTATACCATGGTGCACTTGACTCTTATATTCACCTTCAAATATTCATTTTGTTTTATATTATCTTAAGAGATTTTTATACATTCATATGTATACTAGACTTTAAATTTTTAAAATAATGAGCCTTCTCCATAGATATGATTTTTTATTTATTTAGGCCTTTGTTTTCTTTTATCATCATTGTATTCTTTATCACATTTAAGTCTCAAATTGCATTTTATCCATGGTTATACCTTTCTATCTTTTTTGAGTAGCTGAAAATTTTATTTTAATTTTAGAATCCATGTCTACAGTACTATAAAAAAAACAATGTTCTTGTGATTTATACAATTTGTTTAGTATTTTAATGTTATGTTCTTGCTTTGTACCTTCCTTTATTCTGGTTCATTGTTTTGAGGGTTATTGAGCTATTCTGGGATCTGAACATAGAGACATTGTTTTCTTCCTTTCTCCCCTGCTTGTGTACTATCTAGAGAGTGTAGTGTTAGAAGTCAGTACAGATCAGGGACAGAGCATGTGCTTAGCAGGAATGAGGTCCTCAACTCTTACACTGGAATGAAATAACCAAACCAAACCTAAAACAAAAACAAAACAGATAAATGAAGCTACCTTGGTATTTTCCACAATTTGTCAAAACAAAATGAGGCTTCATGACAGACCACCCTTCCATATATGTTAATAAAGGCACATATAGAACATCAAACCTGCAAAGGTCTGCTTGGAAGAAGACATTGCTGAGGCCATGAGCTGGTAGGTAGACTTAACTGGTAACTTTGGTAAATCACTGGAAACAGTGTGGAGTTCTGTGGGAGAAGACTGCCTTAGAAGCTCTTTATATTTTTGTGAGTTTTAGCTTCAGGATCCTTACCAGGCCCTCACAGTGAAGAGACAAGAAAAATCCTTTTGTTTCTGGCAAGCAAAAGAGAACACAATTTTGAAACATTTACAGATTGTTCTCCATCAGTAAGGTCAATACTCCAAGTTAATGACTTTATTAGAGCTTCATCTGATTCAGGACAGTGAGAACTCCCTGTATGTAGTGACCTCCAAACTCACTGTCTCACATAGGAGCAAAAGGAAATGTCCAAGAGCACCCGTGAAGGACAAAGACTGGGAACACAGGTTCACAAAAGACTATGACCTGTCACAGAGATGTAGAAAACTTCTCCCACGCCTCCACCTTATCAATGGGCTGCATGCAGCATACCAATGCCAAGCTAGAGGTTGTTTCAACTCTAATAAGAAAGGTTTGACTGAGCATGGGGAATTTACCTGTAATCCCAGAATTTGGATGTTGAAACTGGAGTATTGGGCATTTCTTGTTTGTTTAAAGAAATTAATTAAAAAGATTAAATTTAAGAGGGATTTAGACCTTTTAATGAAACTCAAAAATGAAAGAAAAGCAAAATAAACACCAATGGAAGATTTATAGACTCTTCTACCATCAATCAACATGGGAAATGCACAGCCTATCAAACTCCTAGCCAAATGGGCATGATGCTGTACATTTAGGTGTTATTAGTTGAGGCACTATTATTTGATACGTTATATGTGTGTTTTTTTGCAGAAAATTTCCATGTATGGCAAGAGAATAAAAAGCACTTTGAAAAGAAAAGGCAAACAGAAACAAAACCAGGACCAGAAAAATAGCAGAGATGTTAGAAATTACCAGATTGAAAATTTGCAATATATATATTTAAATATTAATAGATCCAGTGGTTAGTGGCAATGTCATGCAAGAATGGATGGCTAATTCAAACAGAGACTGAATTTCTCTCACTGGAAGAAAGAATGAAATGGAAATGCCAGCAATAAACCCTAACAAAAATTAAGAATTCTTGGGTGAATTCATGAATTGACTGGATATAGCCTATGTTGCAAGGAGGGGACCGCTTGTTTTTTCTGGTCACCTGGCTAGCTTACACCCAAAATAACCACACAAAACTGTATTAATTAAATCACTGCTTGGCCAATTAGCATTACTTTCTTATTGGCTAATTCTTATATCTTAATTTAAGCCATTTTTATTAATCTGTATATTGCCACGTGGAAGTGGCTTACCAGCAAAGATTTAGCATGTCTGCCTCTGGCTGTGGATCCATGGTATCTCTCCTAACTCTACCTCCTTTCTCCCAGAATGTCATTTGGTTTTCCTCACCTAGCTCTGTACCCCTATAGCTCTGCTATAGGCCCAAAGCAGTTCCTTTATTAACCAATAAAAGCAACACGTAGACAAAAGGTTCTCCTACACCAGGTCTAGGAAATAGCAATTTCTTTTTAATATTTCTCAGTGCAAGTAATTACTGAACAGAAATCAAATAAATTGAGATATTAAAAACGTATGGGGATTTTTAAAAAAATTATAACAAGTTATTTTTAATCCTGATTAAAAACAAAGAAATAATGAAAAAATGAAAAATTTGAAATAAAAAGATTAAGAACTTTCTGGAATCTGCAGGCATCAAAACAGATCATCTGTATGCTCAAGAATCATCAGATATTATAAATCTGAATAAATTTCCAGAATGACTATAAGTTTGTCCTCCCAAATCAGTGAACAGTGTTCTTCTTGATTTCTTGATAAGAACCTGTGGTATTTTAGATAAAAAAAAAAAATGTCTCCCTTAGACTCAGACATCTGAATACTTGCTCTGCAGTTGACGGTACAGTTTGTAGAGTTTTAGGAAGTGTAGCATTGCTACAGGAAGAGTATGTAGCTGAGTGTAGGCTCTTAGAATACATATCTGTACCCCACTTTCAGTTGGCTTCCTCTGGTTTGTATATGTTGTTGAAGATGCTCAGCATCTTGCTCTGTCCAATGTATCTGCTGCTTGCTGTCATGCTTCCCCCCCCCCCCATGATGGACTCTTATCCCTATGGAGCTCTAAGTCAAAATAAATTCTGTCTTCCCTAAGAACCCACTTTGCTTCATAGTATTTTACCATGACAATAGAAAAGAAATTAACACATAGCCAATCTGGGTAGGGGAAGGTGGTATTTAAAAGTAGTTTTAATTTCTATTCTCCTGGTGACTGTGATTATGACATACATTATAAAATAGTTGTTTGTCATTTGTTTCACTTTTTAGAACTGTTTGTTCATTCCATAAGCTCATTTGTTAGTTGGCAGTTTTGTTTCCTTGGTGTGTGTGTGTGTGTGTGTGTGTGTGTGTGTGTGTGTGTGTATTTCTTAGTAAATACTTGATGTTAACATCTTTTTGAAATTTAGCCAGTAAGGATTGTCCCCATTCTATGGGATATATGTTTTGCTTATAGATTTTGTGTATGCGTGTGTGTGTGTGCGCGCGTGCACGCATGTGTGTGTAAACGTCTAAATATCCTATTAAACAAATGGTATTATCAAAACTGAATATTCACCTATCTAGTGATATTTCATTTGTAGTTTAGTTTAATAAATAAAGTTTGCCTGAAGATCACAAAGTAAAGCAGTCATACAGATTAAGCAGTAATGACACACACCTTAATTCCCAGTAACCACACTATTTTCTGACCTTCAGGTTGAGGCCCATTTCTGTCTCTGGGTTTTTATTAATTGTGCTACACAAGAAGTAGGTCCACATCTCTCACCTTGTACAGAAATCAATCCAAACTGAATCAAAGACCTTAGCATAAAACCTGAAACCCTGAATCTGCTACCAGAAAACATAATGAATATTCTTCCAGGCAAGAACTTTTAAATCAAATTTCAAAAGCACTGGGTCCATCCTCAAGTATTAACAAGTGGGACTGCTTTTTATGCTTTAAATGGGAGTTGGCACAGTCTATCCAATATATCATTATAGATTGTAAAGGTAACATTTGCAGAATTGTTCATTGGTTTTTATTATTCTCTTGTTAGCTAATAGGTTTGTAAAAGATATTTCATTTCATTTCTGATATTATTGATTTTGACTTTCATTGTGCATCCTGCTATTTTTTCCGAGAATTACCTCATTGATTTGTTGATTTTTCTCTATTTTTCTAGTTTCAGTTAGACTTGCTTTGTTTCTTCTCTCCTCGGGTTATTTAGCTGTCATTTAAAATCATTGATTCAACGCTTTTCTGTTTCAGGTGTGCTCATCTAAGGCTTCAGAAACTCTCTCTCTCTCTCTCTCTCTCTCTCTCTCTCTCTCTCTCTCTCTCTCTCTCTCTCCACTGCTCCAGTGTTTGTACACAGATTCTGTTCTTACAGTTCTGATTTTCATTTCAATTAGTTCACTGTGTTTCTTTAATCTTCCTTAAGGTCTTTCCATAGTGCTCTCTCTCTCTCTGTCTGTCTGTCTTCCTCTGTGTGTGTGTGTCTGTGCATGATACTGCTGAACAACACACTCAGTTTGCGAGATTCTTTATTTATATATTACTAACAATTGGATTGCTTAGTTTTCATACCTCTGCAGAATTTATTGCATTTATTTCAATATTGGGAATGGAAATCCTACTCTTTCTTTTTATGTATTGACATTTGTTAAATCATACCATAATGTTCTATGGTTACTTGAGGAGAATGTGTATCTTATTGTTGTAGGAGTATTTTATTGTAAATATTAACCAATGCTGCAGAGTTATGTCTTCTTGCTTCTTTTCTTGTTTATCAGTTGCTGCTGAGAGATTCTGAAGTATCTAGCTGTAATTGTAAGCCTATTGTTCTTTTGGCTCCTTTTATATGTATGTCACAGATTTTATAGAAAAGTATCAATTTCCTAATTACAAATTCATTGTTATATCTATAGATATTTTTGATAGCTATAAGTATATAAAAATTCGTTAATTTGTAAAACTATCAAGATAAGAACTATACTCAGTACCAACAAGCTATTTGCCAAAGAGTGCAGAGAAGCATACAATACAATCTAACACACATTTTTTAATCACATAACATTTTTCTTTTTCTTACCAGGTAATGGTGCTATTTGTTTGATAAATATCATGTGACAAATAGACTGATATTAATTGTTAATAAATACACAATATTATAGGCTGAGTTACAACTACCCACTTAATACAATGGCTTCACTAAAACATACTAAGCAAAAACATAGGAAAGCCATATTTTCCCTAATCATTCACTAAAGGTTCAAATGTGCTTGATTTATAATGCAAGGACTACACTCAGTACAGATTAATGTAAGTATCAAAAATAGATATTAGGGTGTTCACTTTCTAATTATATAGAACACATACAAATCCACAGAAGTACAGCAGAGTGAGGCAAGAATAGCTTGTCTGTAGAATGCCTGCTTCAAATAAGGTATCACTGGGCAGAAAAATAGAAATAATGAAACATTTCCACAGGTGTTTCTTGTTTTAGAAAGACTGTTATCACAGGGAATAATCTTAGATCAAGTCTGACATTTGGTTTAGTGAATATATTCATAAAATTTTATTCACATTATAACTTTGGAAAAAGATTAATGGATTATATAGTGATGACCATATACCAACCATCTAGATTCTATTATTACGTTTCATTATTTTTATTTCATGCTATCTACCTCTTCCTACATTGTCAGAGAGATTTCATGAAGTATGACTAATAAAAACCCAGAGACAGGCCGGGCAGTGGTGGCTCACTCCTTTAATCCCAGCACTTGGGAGGCAGAGGTAGGTGGATCTCTGTGAGTTCAAGGCCAGCCTGCTCTACAGAGCTAGTTCCAGAACAGGCCCAAAGCCACAGAGAAACCCTATCTTTAAAAAAAAACAAACAAACCCAGAGACAGATATTGGGGTTCAGTCTGAAAGTCAGAAAAGCAAAATCCTCAGTCACTGGCTCTTACCTCTATTTCAGTTCAAAATGGCGATCCTGCCTCCAGGAATATCAGAATGAGACTGAGAGCTGTCTCCTCTGGTCCTATAATCCTCCTGTAATAAGTCATGCTGAACAGTTTTGCAAGGTTGTCATTGGACTCTGTATTACGTTATGAAGCTAATTCAGTGGTTTAAGGATTAAGTGATTATAGACTAGATCCGGATGAATTTAGAGACGAATGGTTCTAGAACAATGACAAGCTTTATTGAGTGTCCAGCAAAATCTGAGAGATGAACCAGTTACTGCATGAGTAAGGAAGCGAGTGAATGGACAAAATGCCTACTCAGAGTCCACCTAGGGCTAGAGCCAGAGTTACTGGGCACTCAGGATGCTGCAGGCATTCTGTATTTCCAGGCCTCACCCAGACACAGAGAGAAACCAATGACTCAGTAGTGGTTCATCTTTTAGCTTCCGATAGAAACTGTAAATCCTTGGGCTCCCTTTTCTTTTTCGTCTTTATTTGTAAAGCCAAACACAGTAACTTTCGTCTCACCGTTCCCCAGTGCTTTGCAATCTTTGAAAGATTTAAAAGTTGGCTAGTTATGAGGAGGGGAAAAAAAACCTCTCTCCTGTGAAACGGTGTCTGCAAAGTCTGGCTTCCACCCAAGCCACAGGAACTTTAAGCAGTCTGCTCGCTCAGCGGCCACAGACAGGTTCAAGCTGAGATGGATGAAAGCTACCACCAGGCTTTTAGTCTTACAGGTCGCGAAACCCCTGCTGTTTCCTATCTGTACTCGCGAAGGTAGTGGCAATTCAGTAGAAATACTGGTCAACTTTATTTTACGGGAAACAAAAACAAAGAATAGCTAGATAAATTGTTCTGAGCATGGGTACTTACCAAATGAATGTGCTAACAGTCATCACCTGAGTTACTGCTTGGTTTAACTCCATATTTATTCTAATATTGTAATATTAAAAAGACACAAGCTCTTAAAGCTGCCTCCAAGCATTCCTCTGATAATCATTGCCTCAATCCAAACAATTAATTATACTTACTACACATGCAGATGAAATGCAAGAGGCAAAATGTCAAACATACGAGTAGATGAAGTACCAGGCTAGGTATATTAGCTTTAGCAAAATGTGTTCCTTATCTTTGTCTCTGCAAACATACTGATAACCTATCAAAATGTTTATCTGAATGTGTAAAAGATAGTTTATACTACAGTGCATTTGATTGATAATTGTGGAAAACATTGATCTACAGATGAGGGTTTTACCTCCAATATTAATCTTCTTATATCTATGTTCTGCTAAAGTCTAAAATTAGTATCTAGTGAGAACAAGCTTCAACTGTCTAGGAGTTGCCTTTTAGAAATACAGATTTGTTTTCTCTGGGAACTTAGAGGAAGCCACAGGAAAAGGAAAGAAACCACAATATGACATGTGGGATGATGATTCATTCTGATAAACTAAGTATCTCTTAAGAAGGCTTCATTGTGTATCCTGTCAAAACATTTCTTTACCACTATAGCGTTGTTACTTTCTTGAAAGTGTGCTATTCACTACAGCTTTTACTTAGAACTCACTAAAGAGACAAAAAGAGAAATTAAACCATCACCAAAGTTTACTAGTGCCTATGATATTCTCTTTTTCCTAATTCTGAATAAGTTGCCTATCCCTATTGCAGTATTTGAGGCTATGTAATATATATAATAACTATTATTACATAAATTATATAATGATAAATTAGTTATGAAGTGATTAGGAAAAGCATTTCATTGTCACCCTCTGACCTCCACATATAATCACGTGTGTGAGTATATCTGCACATGTATGTGCACACATGTGTCTAACAAGGGCACATGGAAACTCATAGCATAATTCAACTGTGACACATGAGTAGATGTGAGAACTACTGCTCCTTGAAGGGCCCAGTTCTGCTTTACTTTACAGTGTTTTGCTTGTTATTCTTCTAACGTCTTGGCAGTGGTTGTTAATAGTAGACACTGTGGAAAAGCCATTTTTTTTTTTCAATTTAGATACCTGTCCTCCTCACACAACTTCTCAATCCCTGCCATGTAGAACACTATTTCTCTGGTTGCCTTCTTGCTCTTCAACAGTTCCTTGTAACTGAAGGCTTCTCAAGGAGAATGGAGAAGGTGTCATCACATTGTTTACTGAAAGTTTAAGGTAAATGGATGAGTGGCACTCAGTCTGAATACATCCGAAAACTCACATCCCCTTTCCAGGGTGTACACAGCATGGTGAGAAAATCGGGGAGAGGTCAGAAGGAAGAGACATAAATAAAATGAGTTATACTAGAGAGGACTCCTAATATTATAATTTATTTTGTTTACAATATATGAGAAAGTGAGAGATTTAAGAATTGACTATTGGCTATGGCTTTAACAGTCTAACTTCAAGCAACCCATTGAATGGAATGTATACAATTGCTCTTCTGAAACTTCACTTATGGAGAAATACATAACATTAAATTATCCCTTTCTAGACACTGAACAAACACCAACACTCAGTAGCAAGATGGGAGCTGTATCACAGTATAGCACAGCTGACATGGAGAACAGATAAAAACCTAAAATCCTACTTTTGACTTTAAAAAATTTTCTTTCCATCTCACCATCTCCCTTGAATAATTAGACATAGGAGGGGAAAAAACATTGGATACTGCAGAGACTATCATAGGCACACTAATGGATTTTATTAAAACTTGTGTAAGCATCTTCAGGGCTTATGAGGAAAATAATGCTGGATTGTATTTTGCATCCTCTGTCAACTGATGTGAACAAGTTTCAGTTGTTACATTAGTAAAGGAATCGGAATGTCCTGATTTTTCACTAAAAAGAATACTGTGTTTGGGTATTGTGTGTGCTTACTCAACTCAATATGATGTCTTCCAATGAGAGAAGGATGCTCTAGGGCAGAGGCTTGCTGAATCTTTAACCACAATCTTTTGAAATTACAAGCAGGTGAGCTATTGAAACAGTAATAAGGCAAAATAGTGACAAGTTCAAATTCAGACAAAAGGACTTGCCTTTTGGGTCATTCATTACAATAAATGTCTTGTCTTCTTTTAGGAAGGAATAGTTGCGTTAAGTTATAAGGTCTGGGTTAAGAGACCTGATATAAATGCATATAATTGGATGGGTAAATATTCTTGGAAGTATGAACTTATCTGCATTACTTGGTATTTTAAATATGTAAAGTGATTTGAATATATTATGCTAAATCCTTTTTCTTGAAATCTCAAAGTAGTCAGACATCAGTTATTTCATGTATGGTTGACATATTTCTGTGGAGCACATGAGTATTTTTATATTAGCTTCATTTTAATATCTTTCAGATTCAAAATGAAATGTGAAGTTAAATGGAAGTATGGTCCTTTTTTGGGGTGTAGACATTTGTGAGGAGAGTCCAGTGTTTTTCATAAGATAATACGTTCCTGTTTTCACATTGCCTGCCTTCTTAATTATTCGGCCCCAATCTCTAAGATTAAAACATGAGCAGTAATTAATCTGTTCTCCAATGGTTGTGAAAATTTCCAAAATACTTTCTTTGTATTGTTATTTGGCTCTGTTATAACAGATCAGCCCTTAGATTTTTTTTTGTTGTTGTTGTTTTTTGTTGTTGTTGTTTTTCGAGACAGGGTTTCTCTGTGGTTTTTGGAGCCTGTCCTGGAACTAGCTCTTGTAGACCAGGCTGATCCGCCTGCCTCTGACTCCCGAGTGCTGGGATTAAAGGCATGTGCCACCACCGCCTGGCCCTTAGATATTTTTATAGCAAGTCCTTAAGACCTTCCAAACCCTTAATCGATTGTGTGACATTTTCAAATGCTAAAATGGTTCAAATATTTTCCTATATCCCATATACTCCTCATTTATTTCACATCTGTGCTTGCCACTAATTAATGCCATTTTTCTTTTTAAACATGAAATCTTTAGAAACATCTCCACTTAAAAATATCTAATCTACACCAGTATGTTTTTAATATGAGGCAGTCTAATTTTGCCACTTGAAACATTTTGTTGTTTTTTACCTAGAGTAAGAATATTTTGAGTTCATTCCTCCAGAAACTATTTTGAAGTGAAGTTGGATATATATTGAGAGTCTGTAAATATTTATTATTTATTATTACAATTATTATTATTATTAATTTAGTCACAGCTAAGATTTTTAAAGCAAACCCCAATTATAACTTTTTTTGAGTTTTTATATATTGACTCAAAAGAGTGAGCTCAAAAATCAAAGAATAAATTGAATTAAAATAACTTTTGAGATTTTATGAAGTTTATAATATTAAGTATCTTAATTTTCTGGACAAAAGTGAATGGTCTAAAGCTTCATTGAGGTGTATGTGTGTATGTTAGGGTTTCACATTTATTTTCAGTCATGCTAGAAGAGAATTATATTATGACTATTACACGTTTATTATGCTTTCTTTTCTTACTGTTTATTTTTATGTGCATAATAAAACACTGATGACAACTTGTACAGAAGAGGTTGTGGGAACACTACTGCATTGCTGGTGGGAGTGCAAACTGGTGCAGCCCCCTTTGGATATCAGTATGACAATTTCTCAGAAAATTAGGAAATAACCTTCCTCAAGACCCAGATATACCACTTTTGGGTACATACCTAAATGATGTTCAATTGTACCACAAAGACATGTGTTCAACTATGTTCATAGCAGCATTGTTTGTCATAGCCAGAACCTGGAAACAACCTAAATGTCCCCCAACCTAACAATGCATAAGGAAAATGTGGTACATTTATACAATCGAGTACTACACAGAAGAAAAAATAATGACATCTTGAAATATGCAGGCAAATGGATGGATCTAGAAAACATCATATTGAGTGAGGTAACCCAGATTCAGAAAGACAAATATCATATGTACTCACTCATAAGTGGCTTTTAGACATAAAGCAAAGAAAACCAGCCTACACACCAGAATCCCAGAGAACCAGTAAAAAAAGGAGGATCTTTAGAGAGACATACATGGATCTAATCTACATGGGAGGTAGAAAAATCCAGATCTCCGAAGTAAATTGGGAGCATGGGGACCACAGGAGAGGGTTGAAGGGTAGGGAAAAGGAAGGGTGAGATGCAGAGGAAAAATGTTTACCATAATAAAATCAATAAAAAAATATAAAAACTTGTTACAACCAGTTTTTATTACAATCCACATTCTACATTTCTACATTTAATCCTCTCTCTCTCTCTCTCTCTCTCTCTCTCTCTCTCTCTCTCTCTCTCTCTCTCTCATACGCACACACACACAAACACACACACACAATGTCCACTGAAAATCTCTCAGATTTACTGCTTATTGGGTATCTAAAGTAGGTCTTACAGAGGGCTACCAAAGATAGAAATGCTATCCTCACATAAAGACCCTAGACTATAAATGAAAGCTCCAGAAATATTGAAGGAAGCAAAAAATGCAGACCCGAACAACTCATAAATCCAGGCGGTGTGCTTTAATATTTACATCCTGCCTGTTTTCCATATGCATACAGGATACGTAGCGTACAAAAGCAACGTCTCTTCCTTCTGATTTCCTTCTACTGTCCAACATTTACTGCATTTCAGTAAGCCAACAGTTGAACAAGAAAGTCATGCAATAACTGTAAAAAGCAATAGGAAAAGGAGTCTATATTTTTGCAAAACACTGCTTTCTATCCAGCGGCAGAAACTATGCATGGCTGTTTATCTTGGTTCTGCTGCCCCTCTGCACTGTCCAACATGGGTTGGCTGGCTGCACAGCTTTCCACAGGGGCTTACAAGAGCTTCACTATTCGTTAAGGCAATGAGGAGATGCTTTTGAGTTTGTTGAGTTAAAAGCTCCATTTAGTCTTTCACTCAAAATGCTTATGTAACTTAAATATTTTTAGTGCCCAGGAGTTCAAAGAAGCTAATGTGTTGTGATTCAAAATGACAAATAGAACACACTAAAAACAGCATTAGAATGTTTTCCTAAGTAAGTTTCAGGGAAATGTGTGGTGATGTGAATGGAACTCCACATAACACGTTGGCCAGCTGAGCACTTCCTTCCTTGTGCTCAGGCCTGAATGACTCATTGTGCCTGGCCCCCATGCTCCCCAATGGGTCTGGTCCTGACCACAAACCAGAAGTTAGCAGAGCAGAGCTTCATTTGTGGCTCCCGGGTGACAGAAAGGAAATACTCCTTCTGGTAATTTGTTGATGATCTAAGTCTACACATTTCCCTCCTCAGCCATCTTCATCTCTTTGTTTGGTTTTTGAATGACAGTCAATGAATTCTTACCAGGAATGATGAGAAGAAATAATGCTTTCTTATTGAGGGATGAGGCATTTATAAATTTGCGGAATTAATCTATTCTAAGGAACATATTAAAAGGTATTTCTATCATATACACACTGTAACGAGGAAACTGCCCGAGATAGAATAATATCTCATAATAATAATATCTCAGTAATGTTCTGGTCTTTTTTTTTAATTACAGAGACATTTGATTTACAAAAATCTTGTTAGTAGAAATATCACAGTCTTGACTCATTTGCAATGTAATCATTTATGACACAAAAAGTCCTGTGGAAAGAATGACAGGAATTAGTAAGCTGCAGATGCTACCTTATAAATAAAGACTTCTTTATAAATGCTGAATACCATTCAGACACTTGAAAAAAGAACAGCAGAGCAAAAGAATTCCAAAGTAAAATTGTAAACTCTGTTTTAACCGAAAAACAATGAACTCTTGAGATTTGGTTGATTGCTATGTAAGTTCTATCAACTGTAAAGCAAAGCTAAGTTGATGGCCTCCACTCTGGAAGAATGCTAGCACACAGAACAGCAAGCCTCTATTTGGTCAGGCAACACAATATTTCCCTTATAGGAAAGTCATAAAATAAAAGTTTTTGGTTTTTTTTTTTTTTGTGTGTGTGTGTGTGAAAATCTATCTCTAATATTTAAGGAAATTCTCATGACTTTTATTTTAAGAAGTTCAAGACTATAAACCAGGGGCTGGAGAGATGGCTCAGAGGTTAAGAGCACTGATTGTTCTTCCAGAGGTCCCGAGTTCAATTCCTAGCAACCACATGGTGCCTCACAACCATCTGTAATGAAATCTGGTGCCCTCTTCTGGCCCGCAGGCATACATGCAGTCAGAACACTGTAAACAAAATAAATCTTTTTTAAAAAAAGACTATAAACCATGAGCTTACTTTGATTTAGTTAAATAATTGATTAGTCCTGAAAAAATATTCATCCTAGAAAAATGTATGTGAGTATATAATTTGATATGCTAACTAATCCTTCAGGGCAAGTCTAGAACTATACTTTCAAGAAAATTCTGATCTTTGTATTTTACTTCTTTAACATATTTAACTTGAATTTCATTTTTACTACTTTTTTTAAAATTTTCCTTATGTCTCTATAACTTTTTGATGTAAGACTACTCTCTTCTCTAATACCGGGGTCTATCTCCTGTTCATGAAATCATGTTTTCTTTTCATATTCTTCCTCTATTTGAAATTTAAATTCTAGTCCTGTAGAACAAAATTTCTGGCCATTTATTTTTTTCTTCTACCACAATAGCAATGGGGGACATCAATGAAGGGTTATTGACTTGTTTGAGGAAGATATCAACTCTACGTCGACTCTGCAGATCCCTGAGCTACCTTCTCAGCCTCAGGTTCAGGTCGCATCAATGTTTCTGCAAACTGTACAAGCAGTTGATTTTTCTAGCCAACTTTTCTCTTTCCATCTCCTAATGGCATTTACATTTGACACAAAGTACATGTATTAAATTTCAGGTAACTTTCTTTTTTTCTTGTTTACTAAAATATTATTTACTACATGAATCAACTTTTATCTTTTGTTCATTATAAAATTCACTAACTTCCCATACTTCAGAATTTAGAATAAAACAAAGTATGGTCAAATACAAATTCCTTGCTTATCAAGTACCAAGGGCTCAGACTTTCTTTCTGTACTTCCTAAAAAATAGTGGTGGCACACGTCTTTAGTCCCAGCACTTGTGAGGCAGAGGTAGGCAGATGATTTCTGTGTGTACCAGACCAGTCCTATCTACAGAGAAAGTTACAGGACAGGTTCCAAAGCTACAGAGAAACCCTGTCTTGAAAAATCAAAAAAGAAAAAAAAGATGATATCTGTAGAATATTTTTAGAATTTCTCTTATCTCATCACTATTTAAGAAGAATATATGAATACATTTATTAATAAAATATTATAAACATATAAGGTGTAAAGGTTTCTCAACCTTTTTCTACAGCTTGAGATTTCATTGGTAGATAGATTAGCATATAACTGAGAATTATCTATTTACATTCAATTGTGTTAATATATTAAAGAGATTCAATGTACAATTATATGCTTATAATTAATCATCTTGTATAGCAAACAATTACGGTGGCACGTTTATTACAGATGAGTATTATGGGTACTAGAATCCAGAAATTAGCAAAGCAAACATCTTTACTCCTGGGAGCCTGTTGCAAGCATTCTGCATTTCCTTCCACTATTGCCTTTCTCCACCTGAAATCCCTGGCCCTGGCTAGTTCACATTATACAATAGAACTATGCAAATATTCTCCTTTGTTGGGACAAGTAAAGAATATTCTTCTTGAATTTGATTAATAATATCTTAGGACATCACCTATTTTGTAAAAGGTATGTCAAAACTACTGTATTAAATTCTAATATCTTATGGCACATATAAAAATTATGTTACCATCATTGTTTATTTGTAAATGATATAAAGATATAAATGTCTGTGTGTAGATATGTATAGGTATACTTATTGAAAGTCTGTGGCTATTAATTGGTTAAGAATAATAAAAATATTCATTAAACATGATGTGCATGTGGCTTAGATAAATGGAGCACCCTGGAGTAAACAGAGAAGCACATTCTACAATAGTTCATATCCACATCTAATGAAAACCTCCAAATGCTTGTCTTTGAAACTCCCTGAAATGAATCTTACTTTCTGCTTCTTGACAATCCAAAGTCAATATTCTGCTTTATTGGTATGTCATGGGAATAAGAATCTCAAACATTGTTATGGTACTTAATATTTATAAGAACCAAAAAGACTAAAATTCATCGAATACTTACGAGGTAGGATTTAGTACATTGTTTTTCCAAATAAGAAAATTTAAATAAGAGAAGCAATTCAGACCAAACCACAACACAGTTGTGAAGGACAGTGTGTATTTGAATTCAGGTAGTCATCTGCGTTCAGATTCTATTTGCTTAAATGATGTGTATATGACTGAGGTAGGAAGAATGTCCACCTCCATTTGTGACAGAAGTGCCTGAAAGAATACAGCTCTATCTCTTGTCCTACACTAGCTATACTGCTCATAATTGTTATGCTTGTGCTGAGACAGAACAACATGTTGTGATGGAGCAAACTTCACTGCAGTAGGAAGCACAAGGAGACTGAAAGAACCCATCCATGAACACGACAAGTCACTAAAGCCTGGACCTCTCCAGTGTCTTCTCCTGTGTCTCCATCCTATTCAATAACCACGCAATAAAAGCTATCAGAAGATCAATGCACTGATTAGGTCAAGACCTTTATATTCCATCACTTTACCAACGGTCCAACTCTGAACACTGCAGCCTTGGAGACCATGACTTCAACATTTGAGGCTTTGAGGGAAATTTCAGATTCCAATCAATAAGAACAGGCCAGATGCTAAGTAGCTCAGGTTTTATAACTGCTTTTTATGTCCTTGTGGTTGAAAGCAGTCATTGGCAGCAAGGATAGTTTTGATCAGGGACAAACAAATACTTAATTACAATAGCAGACAGTTACAGCTTTGTTTGAACTTAAGTGTGTCCACCCACTAGAGCTCTGATTATTTCCTGAAATTCTATACCACACTTGACCGGCCATTTGCCCTTTGCTATTACTCCAGGAATCACATCTTTTTATTTTTCTGTATAGGAATTATGATAATTTCAAAAATCTGCAGAAGGGCATATTCATTCAAATCTTTACTAGTTTTCCCATGGGAATATTGTCAGTCTTTGGAATAATAGGAACCAGATAGTGGGTCAGAAACACCTTGATGTAAAGGCTAAGTGATTCTCCACACATTATTAAATATAATTTCTAACAAATGTAAGTAATCCCTGGATGTGCCACTGTTACATTTCCAAGTGTGGATAACTATGACATTTTTTTTCCCTCAGTGAGTGAAGATTTTAAACTAATTATTTCATGAGATAATGTCTCTACTAGTCTTGTTTATTAGAGATTTTCAACTCCATGCTTTTATTCATTTATTTCATGATTCTTCTTAAAGCCCCATTCTCCCTACACACCTTTCTTTCCTTCTTAGAGAACTGTTGCTGGATGCCTCTTCATGAACAGCTCTCATGCTTAAGTTATATGGAACCTCTAAGCAGGCATTTGTTCTTAAAACATTCATGAAGAACAAATTAAATAAAATCACTTCATGATTTACTTTTTATTTGCATGTCTGTCTGTGAGTATGGCACATGTGCATATGTACCCATAGAAGTCAGAGGAAGACATGGCATTTCTTGGAGCTTGAGTTCCAAGAGGTTGGGATCTGAATGTTGTTGCTTCTGTCCTTTATCAAGTGTGCTTAATGACTGGGTCATCTTTCCAAACCCTGCTGTAAATAACTTTATATATTGTTTTTTAATGAGCATCTCAGTATGTTAGAATACCTACTCTCCATTTACTTTCTCTGCTGCTAATTGGATGGGAGATATGCGCTAATAAAATAAAAAATACAAGAATATTCCTTACAAGCCTGTTACGTTAGCTATTTCCTCAAGCTCTTTATTGCTGTGAGAAATTATTTTCTGATGAATTGAAGAATTCAATTTGTACTTCTGCTTTTTATGTTCCAAGCCTCAGAAGACAACATCACTTGCTTAGTAGACCATCCCTTGATCCCTCGGCTGGTAGCTTTCTCATATATATACTGGTGGGAGAGGGAGGAGAAAACTGTTTATATTGCATCAGTGTTTATAATTATCTTATTTTATTTCCACAACTAAAGTGTTTGTGTGTCTATGCTTTAGATTCCATGAACAAAGTAGACACATTTAGAAATGAATGTGAGATGAGCCAAAGAAGACAAATAGTAATGGCTTCATTTCATTATTGCCTACAGCCAATATGGGAGGTTTGGAGAAGTAAGAGCAAAATCAGAGGTTTCATTATTGCCTACAGCCAATATGGGAGGTTTGGAGAAGTAAGAACAAAATCAGAGGTTAGGAGATGTGAAAAAGTGTTCTTAGGTTCCCACACCTTAGAAATAGTAAACAAGTTCTACCTTCTGATCATAGGGAAAGAGAATCAAGTCAGTCTTTATGGGACCAATTAGAGCATTTATAATCAATTTGAGAGCATCTTGTAGACACAGTCAAACAGTCCACAATCTGACTAACCTTGGTGGTTGAAAAGGTCTCATAGTATGATTAGATTCCTCGATGTCAAATGCAGAAAAATGCTATTCTGAAAATCTCCACTGTTTGGACCAATGATAAACATTTCATAGTGTAAATATAATGATAAGTGATTCTTAGTACTGGTATGTGGTCCACTCGCTACAATCACATTAGATGCTATCCATATGGAACTTGCATGGAATCACTGACACTGAATTGCCAGAGGCTGAGTGGGATACAGAGCTTGCAGCCAAAACACCCTTTGTCTGCATCACAGAAAGGATCTATGGGTGGAAAAATGCTCAGAGAGAAAAACTTTCCAAAAGACAATAGGAAATCCAATGATAAACAGAAGTACTTTGAAACACCAACTGGACGCTCATTAGTTGAATAACACCATCTTGGATGTTGAAAACCCTATTATTTATGAAATGAAAGAAAATGTAAAGAAACCAAACAGAAATACAATATAAATATCTTTTTTCATATATCTAAATAAATGCTTCAAATAGCTAAATAAATGAAATGGAAGAAACCTTTTGAAATTTTCATTAGTAGTGAAATTGAATGTCTTAATTTTTAGCCAATGATATTTTGGCCTGTAGAGCTTCAAACACTTCAAGAGGAAACAAAAATGCTAAGAAATATTCTCAACTTTTCATCCAAGTCTAGTACAATATTGCTATTTTAAAATGAACTTTAAAAGAGAATCTTCCTAAATGTTTCTCACAAATGATTCGTCCAGAATATGAATGCACTGTGCATTAATATGTTTTTAAAATAACAAAGACTCTCCTCCACTGAAATAATTGGGAGACTCACTACTTGAATTTATGTTGGAGCTTTTCAGAAACATAATAACATGTTTTGTGACCTCTGTGATTATTTTCAGAACTGAGATAAGCTTTCCCTCTAACGAGCACTGACAAGATAAACTTTAATGTGCCAGAAACAATACAGCATATCTTCAATTTAAAAACTCATTTGAAATTCATTCTGCTTCACATTAATATTAAATGTCACCATAGCCATACTGAGTTCATACTGTCTAACAAATAAAAGTATTTTTGGTAAATTTTGAAGTAGTCATTTTTATCACAATACAAATGAACTTAAATGGGGAGAGCTTGATATGTCACTGCTTCCTTCTTTGGTCAATAAAATCCACCCACTACTTTCAGTATACTTGCTATTATGTTCATAATTTAAAAAGTATATAATCAGATGATATTGGGTAGGAAGAGAAAGCATGACACATCTTTGATAATAGAGACTTTGACATACTTTGCATGATACATTTGTTATAAGTAGCAAAAATCTTTGGCGCTCTAAAAAATTGTACTAACTGGAAGAACAAAAACCATTGTACATAAGTGTCATGGGTGAAATCTACAAAACAGACTGAAAGGATAGGTATAGGAAGTCCTTTCTGAGTGCACAAAGAATCTAAGTTTCTTGTTAGTTTGTAGTTGGACCTTCAAAGACCTATTTCATGATTAATAATTGGTTATTCAATTTATCTTTTCCAAAAATATGTTTGTTAATTTTTTTATCTAACATTTGAAAAATTCTTTTGAAGTTTATACTTGTCTGTGTTATAATGTACATGACAATAGTTATGTAGATTAAAGTAAAACAGCAACCATAGACCAAAAATTACAACTACTTTTCTGTACTATCCATTTCAGCTTTGGTTGATGGATGTGTATGAGCCCAACACTTACATCACATTGAGTTAAGAATGTCTTAAAATAGAATCATTATTATACCTCACTAAGAAGACAGATTTCCTGAAGGAAATTAAATTAAAAAAATATGTCATGGTTATCAAGGTAAAACTACTTGTGACAAGAGGGCTTTGATGATCAATGCTAGAACACGAGCACCTGAGTGGGGAAAGTTGACAGATGCAAAGGTAGAAGGAAAGCACTGCTCTCAATTTGAAACTTTGGGAGAGGCAAAAGAGTATAGTGATTCTGTGTGCTCTGAAGAAGGAGCCATCATCCTTAGAATTCATGTACAGATGGAAACGGTTGACAAGGTGTTCATTTATATTCCTTACAGAAGCATCATTGTTCTAAAGGGGAAAAAAATGTAACAGTCTAAAGTAAAATGCTGAGATCATCTCTCTACAGAAGGTAACAACACCTGGAGTTGTAACTGTGCCCCATGATGCATCTGATAAGACTCCCCAGAAAACAATGAGCTTCCTGTGTTCACATGATTCTCATTGGAAATGGGGGGCTGGACACTTCACTCTGCTCGTGTGAACCCTGCAGAGAGCCAGGAAAATATATCCATTGCCTCACTACCTAACACTTTCCATTCTTCCTTGATTCATTTGAGTGGTTCTGATATTTAAGCCTTCTCACTATAGTAAGAAGGCTTATTTACACCACTTATCTGTCACTATTATGTTTTAACCATGATAAATCATTTTTTTTCAAATCTCCATCTGGTACATGCTGTCAGAAAGTGTTTAGGTGCATGTTAATATTTGAGTTAATATAACTTTAGACCACATAAACATCCCAAACTACAAAATGAAAATATCCCCTCTATTCCACTCATCTACACTACACTGGCTCTGAAGTCTTCCCCCCTACCCCTTACATATATATATATATATATATATATATATATATGTGTGTGTGTGTGTGTGTGTGGTGCTTGCATGTGTGCACATGAGAGTGCCTTCAGAAGCCAGAAAGAGAGTATTGGGTCCCCCCTGAGCTGGAGTTCTGGGTAATTGCGAGCTGCCTCAT
>NC_022012.1:55130907-55158195 GCF_000317375.1 Microtus ochrogaster | reverse complement strand
CATATATAATATATAATATTTTATATTATATTATATATAAATTATATCCCTTACTGATATATATATACACCCCTTACTGATATATATACACATATACACACATATGTGTATATATGTATAAGTGTGTGTGTCTATATGTGTGTGCATATATATATTCCCCTTGACTTTTTCTAAAATATTTTATTTATTTATTTTAAAACATTCTTTTCTTATTTTACATACCAATCCCAGTTCCTACTTCCTCTCTTCTTCCTGCTCCCCTCACATTTCCCCAACCCAATCCAGCATCCATGGGGAGTCATAAAAGTCTTTCACGTTATCTTGATATGTCAAAATGTGAACAAGACTCCTCCACCCCCATATCTAGGCTGAGAAAGATATCCTTTCAAAGAGAATGAGCTCCAAAAACTCAATTCAAGCACTAGGGATAAATCCTTCTCTCTCTGCCAGTGGCCCCAGACTGGCCCAGCCGCACAAATATCATCAACCTGCAGCCTTCTTTACCAGGATCATTTTTCATGAGGTCATCATGTGCTTAGCCAATATTAATGTGTTAGAGTATACTGAAATGACTGGGTAGGAAGGTGATCTAATGGTCCCTTCTGAGTTATGAAATCCCCATTGCCACATTAGGGTATGTTTTATCTGAAAGTGTTTCATACAAAACATACAATTTATTGTCCTACTGGGTAGAATTAGAAAGGAAATGTGAATACTACTTAGCAATATTACTAGGGAATATGAGTTAAATTTACTTTAAAGCAAAGTAATAAGAGCTGTCAGCTAGCACATATCTAGACACTATTGGAAGGAGGTTTACATCTTTATTATTTTAAAGTTAAGTGGTAGCAAAATCTTTCAGTGCAAGGAGAGAGGCCACTTGCTCGATCCCGGCTGCTCAGTCCCAAAATAATCACACAGAAACTGTATTAATTAAATCACTGCTTGCCCATTAGCTCTAGCTTCTTATTAGCTAACTCTTATATTAATTTAACCCATTTTATTAATCTGTATATCACCACATGGCTTACCGAGTAAAGTCCCCAGCATTTATCTCTGGCAGCTCCATGGCTTCTCTCTAACTCTGCTCTTCTTTCTCCCAGCATTCAGCCTAGCTTTTCCTGTCTATCTAAGTTCTGTCTTGCTATAGGTCCAAAGTAGTTTCTTTATTCCCACATCAATCTTTAGTATTTCCCTTTTTTTCCCGAGACAGGGTTTCTCTGTAGCTTTGGAGCCTGTCCTTGAACTAGCTCTTGTAGACCAGGCTGGCCCCGAACTCAAAAAGATCCTCCTGCCTCTGCCTCCCGAGTGCTGGGATTAAAGGCGTGTGCAACCACTGCCCGGCACAATCTTTAGCATTTCTTTTGCGTTGCAGACCTCTAGCTGCAAACCTTCTTGCCTTTTGCCCTCTCTCATTGGAAGAAAACCTGTATTGACAGCTTTTCAATACTTGTCTTCTAGATTGTTTTTTACTGGGCAGAGAAAAAGGTTGGGAGATGGAAGAGATCTTGAAAGTTTACATAAAATGCTCAGAAGGACAGAAGTGTTTTGGTACAGAGTATCCTTAAGTGATGCAGAGAATGCAACAGTTTGAGCAGGGATTATATTCTGAGCTCAGCTAGTAACTGACAGGTCAGCATCCCTATCTTCAAGTGAAACCACTTTTTTGTTGTTTTTTGTTGTTGCTTTTCTCCTCTGGAAACAAGAGAGTCCAACTGGTGGTATTTAAATTTATGTCACTGGTTTCCTTCTGATGGCAATGACTTTGAATACTGAAACCTTTTAAAAGCACCTATGGGTAAAGTAATGTACAAGTATGAGTACCTTATTAATCTTCCCAAGTCCAAACAAAGCCAAAAGTGATAGTTGGTGTCTACAGTTTCAACAATCCTACAGTGAAATGAGAACCTCATGGTGCCAGCAGTCTAGGCACACAACAGTAAACATGGTAGAAGGCAAAGACTAACCTAACTTCCATACATGTACAATATATATGTACTTGTATTCACACACATAATACACATAGAACCATACACACAGATAAAATAAATTCTGATAAGTTATAAATGCAGTTTTATAATTTATATTTGTTTTCTGGTAACACTTGACAAATCAATAAACATACCAAAACAAAACAAAACACGGAACCTGCTAGAAGATGCAATGCGTAAAAGTATCTTTTGCTATTCTATTATCATCCTGAGAATTTATTTTTGTTTATTTTACACTTTTATATTTATGATATTGTAGGTTGTGTGAATCTATGCCACCTTCTCACTGGTCCTTTCCTAAAAGTTTACACAATGCTCATTCCTTTCCCTATTATTTTTCTCTGTCCTTCATGTTGCATGGTTGTTCACAAATTCCCATCAGTCAGGAAAGGAAATGGCTACTTTACTCACCAGAAAGTACATATCTTTATGTTCCTCTTTTAGTAACTGTGGTAGTTTGAATGTATTTGGCCTCCATAAACTCACAGGGAGTGTCACTATTAGGAGGTATGGCCTGTTGGAGTATGAACAATTTTGCTGGAGGAGGTTGGATGGCCCACACCTTTACTTCAGACCTGGAAGCTGTAAGACATACCTTTAGCTAGGTCACACCTTTTGTTGAAAGTATGTCATTGTGGGGGCAGGCTCTGAGGTATTTTTCTCAAACATCACTCAGTGTGACAATCAGTTGACTTCTTGTTGCCTACAAGTTGTAGGATATTTGGATATTTCCTTAGCACCAAGACTGCCTGTATGTTGCCATGCTCTCCACAATGATGGAATGAACCTCTGAACTGTAAGCGAGCTACCACAATTAAATCTTACCGTTATTAGAGTTGCTGTGGTCATGGTGACTGTTCAGAGCAATAGTAACGCCTAAGACAGTAGCCAATATAAATTAGTTATCTATATAGGAAAAGATCAATAGAACAATAAAATGTTATAGTAAGCATCACAATTGTTAATTTTTTAAAAATAATTGTTAAATTCTGGGTTATTTGAAAAGAATTTCCACAGTCAAATCATATAATATAGTCAAGGGAAGGAATAGCAGCCTGAATTTTCAAAAATACATCCTTTTGTCATAGATGCTATTGCACATTGCCTTAGACAATGGATTGAACTGGTTCTATCTGGCTTCTGTTTATGTGAGGCAAAACGGCTTGCTGTTGAAAAGGCAGAGAATTATTTGATTAGTTATCCAATGTTGTAAAATATTTGTTTGGCTATGTGAAGATGTGCTGCTATTTTACCTTTCCTGTCTGAAGCACCTGATTGATCTCATAAAAAGATTAATGGCCAATAGCAAGGAAGGAGGTATAAATGAGATTTCCAAGCTGGGAGAGTAAGTAAAGAGGAAGAATTTAGGCTGGGGAAGAGAGAAAAGAGATGTCAGGGGGCAGACAGACAGACACAGAAGAAGCAGGAAAGTAGGACATACAAAATGAAAGAAACTCTTCCATATGCCCTCTGATGTTCTATGATTATATCTTGTCAACTAATTGCTAACTTATTTTTCTGATCCAAGGTTAACTTTATTTAATTAATGCAAATGTACAGTAGGAGTTCACAATGTGAACGAATATCCCCCAACAATCGAGTTTTTATTTTTTTATATTTTTATTTTATTTTATTTATTTTTTTTTTTGGTTTTTCGAGACAGGGTTTCTCTGTGGCTTTGGAGCCTGTCCTGGAACTAGCTCTGTAGACCAGGCTGGTCTCGAACTCACAGAGATCCGCCTGCCTCTGCCTCCCGAGTGCTGGGATTAAAGGCATGTGCCACCATCGCCCGGCTCAACAATCGAGTTTTTAAAATGAGGTATAATTAATATGATTAAGTTTCTAAGCCACAGAACTATTTATTGAAGTGATATCACTGGGAAAAGTGTGCCTAAATGTCAGGCATGTTTATCTGCAGAGGAACGGATAAAGTAATAATTTTACATCATTTATTTTACTAAAAGCGTCATTTGCTTTTATTCTGAAATTAAACAGCAACATTTGGATTGTTATGATTCATAAAGATAAATGAAGTCTTTTGACAACTGCATCCTTTGTCCTTTATGACTCATTTAGATATTTCCACTTAGAAGATCTAGGCAAGCAGGAACATGTAGATATCCTCTTAGTTTCAACAACAACAACAAAAAGACTATATTTCCTTTCAGAGGAGGGATGACACTAAAGCCAACTAAAAGTTGCAAAGTTTTTTTTTTCTCATAAGAAGCCCAAGGTATAACTCTTGAGTTGGTACCAACAAGCAGAATTTCAAAGTTTTATTCAAAACCTTGTCTAACATAAATGACTTTGGGGTAGTAGAGATGGCTCAGTGGGTATTGGTGCTTGCCATTAAACCCAGTGACCTGAGTTTCATCTCTGGATGGAAACAGAAGATTGACTCCAGTTAGTTGATGTCTGATATGAACATTGTGGTGTACATGCCCATACACACACATGAAATAAATGAACAAATGTAATACAGAATAATAAAAATGAACAGGTCTTAAAAAATTCAACTTAGAGATCAAAATAGGCATTAAAGTGAACTGGTTACAAAATATTTATAACCTTAATTTCTACATATATCAATTTCTTTTTTCAAATGACAAATAATGGATAAAATGTATAACATTAATTTATTGAAGATTTACCTTCTAGGTTTTTTTTTTTAGTATATTAAAGTGTAATCCTTTCATGGAATGCACAAAGCCTTGAGAAACAGACTATATTGGTCACTTTGTGGCCATTTTCTCATTCAGAAATTTTGTAACCAAATGAAGAAGGTATTATTTGAACAGTTACTTTAAGAGCTTAAATAGCTTGTCAGAAGTAACACCTGGAAAGCATCAAAACCAGAACTGAAATTCCAGTTGAACCCTATAGATGCTTTCATTTAAAGTCGATATCTATCACAGGACTAGCAATGCTTTATTGTAGTAGATGCTTAGAGTAGTGTTTTGGCTGCACTGTTCACCAGGGTCAGGTCTCGACACAGAAACAAAGCCGTGACAACAGCAGATGTGGAGGGCTGGAAACATGGCTCAGGTGAAAGAGAACCTGATGCTCTCTGAAAGGACTACGATTTGATTTCCAGAACCCGCACGACGATGGCTCACATCCATCCATGACTCTAGTGTCCGAAGGTCTGTCACCTTCTAGCTTCATAAGATAATGAATACATGTGGTTCATAGATGATTATGCAATCAAAATATTCACATGCATAAACGTCGATAACCTTTTTAAAAATAACAATGATTATAGGGGTGTCATCACATGGGAAGCACCCCTTCATGGGCTGTTTAATTATTTTAACTAAAACTCCACATCAAGGGGTTGTTATTCTCTTTGTTTTCAATCATAGGAAACCAAGGTTTAGGAAGGATAGTTGGCTTGTACTTCTCCCATACGCATGAACTGAAGCTGAGGAAGAAGTCCAACTACAGATAGGTCTTTTCACCAAATATTTTGTAGTATTGTGTGCTTCACCAATTATTTAAGAAACTTAAGTATTTATTTTTCTGTTAAAGGAAAAGATGCATTTATCTGACAACTCAACTTCTATGAGGATCTATGGAGAGCTGTAATATTCACATAAAAACACAAAAAGTAAAAGCCAACTGAAAATATTAAACTTGTCATAAAACCCAAAAGCGACAAAAGACAGACATAAATATTTTAAATAATTTTTTTTGCCCGTTATTTAATTTACACTACACTAGAGCCATGAGGCCTTTAGTAGTAGAGTAACAGACTTCAATATTTTAAATAAATGCTTTGCCTTAGTTTTTGTAATCTGATTTTCCTTTAGTTTATATATTCTAGTAGAGAGGATAAAATTGCAAAGAACAGCCTGAGGGAAGTGAAAAGAAAGATAACTATAAGAGTTGACAACAAAAGCAAGAGAAAAAAATGTCAAGTTAATAATGGTCTGGTGTTTTCTCCACAACAAATTTCCCTACACAATTTAGCTGCATGAAGCCTGTTATTCTTGTCATTGTTTTCGCTAGATAAGAATTACTAAAAATAGTGTGTGTGTGTGTGTGTGTGTGTGTGTGTGTGTGTGTGTTTCCAAATGTTGTAAAGTCAGTGACCATGAATTTAGGAACATTTTTACTGAAAATAATTCTCTAGTTCACAGTAAATTCAAAAAATTAACATTTAGATTTTAGCAATTCTTTTATTCAATAGTTCATTGGCTAACGTACAGAATTAATGGTTTTTCTCCAATATGGTATAGTGAAGGCCCATATTTGGAGTTAATATTTTGATCAAAACAAACTTAGATTTTTTTTTACAAAAACACTAACATTATTGGACCAACAGAAGTTTTCTAAATAAATGAATTGAACATCTTATAAGAGATATGTTACTAAAATGATTTTAAGTTTTGCACAACATTTCAAATAAAATGATAGATCGACATAATACATATCTCCCCCTTAGTAAGTTCTGGTTAAGGGATAAAAGTGTTTACTGTATATATCAAAAGGTTGAAGGGAGTAAGAAATTAAAAACAGGTTACTCCAATAATTGGTGGCAATAGAGAGGTGATGTTTTAGGATTTGCCCAACAGAAGAAATAGAATTACAGGTAACTACAAAGCAGAGTGTTGACCAGCTTTCTATCACTATAACAAATAAACAAGGTCAGTTTCAGGGAGAGGAGGATATTCTTGATCTCAGCTTGTGAGATCCTCATCCATGATCAATGGCTATGCTCCCTGGGTAGCGGGGGAGTTGTGTGGTAATGGAAAACAGCAATGCAGGATGAAAAGCACAGGAAAGTCTGATGACCTCCTTGTCGCCTAGTGAACAGAGTCAGAAGGTAGCTATGCCCCACGATGCCCTCAGGGCTGGCAGCATGATGTTTGGGAGAAAGTCAGCAATGCTCTTACTTGGTATCCTGTCAAACAACATTTTGCCAATGGTGAAATAGCACAAGTAACCAAAAACGTTCTGATTGCATTTAAGACTTCTCTACAGGTAGAAACTTCTGTCTGTTAGCATAAAATTAAAATTCCCATGGCAAGGGAGGTCATAGGCATTAGATGGAAACCTACTGTTTTATTTTGTTGTCAAAGGCTTTCTAAACATTTTTGTTTATACCCACAGGTTTATGTTCCTTTCAACCTTGGCTAGAGAAGCTTCTCTTTGTAGTGGACAGTGGTTGCTTTAGAGACTCATAACTGTTTAAGGTACTGAGAATAAGTTAATTTGTTTGCTCTGACACAGATGGCACATCTTTATTGACTCCTCCACAAGACTCAGAGAATATCAAAGAAGATAGGATAAAAGTAATCTAAGAACAGGGAATGGGGGGGGGGGTGCTGAACTGAAAAACATCAAAGAAACATGACATGGCTATTGCATACGTGAACTAACAACAACAGCTGTAACTACCTATGTAAGATGTGACTGGAATCAAACCAGTTAAAAATGTCAACTTGGATGGTTGAGTCAACTGAGGCCCCCCCACACCCATAACTGAGTAGATTGTGACCTTTGATGACGTCTAGGGGATGAATAACCACTTTTTGTGGGTGGTCACTAGTAGGTTGCTCATGTTCCAGCCGATAACCTCACATTTATACCCATATGGGCAGCACTAATTGGATTCAAATTTTGAGAGGGGAGGAAGAAGGGAGGGAAGAGAACATGAAGTTAGGAAGAAGATACGTTAAAAAGGTCCTGGGAGGAATTAGATAGGTTGATAGAGCTCTATAGGATATGAGAAAGCTGCATTGTACATAGGTATGAAATTTTCAAAACAATAAATAAAATGTTATTTGAAATGTAGACTCTTAAAAACAGAATCCCTGGGATGAATAAGTCTAGACACACTGACTAAAAACTATATAATTGTAATTTTTTTGCTTAGGGTCAAATTCATCTTATGTGGCCATGGAATGATTCAGCTATCAAACAAAACTATTACATAATATTTAGGCCATCAAAATACAACAAAAAACAATTACAAACAAATTACAAATTTTAAAGTTCTTCCTTTCATTAAAATTAATTCCAAATTCTTGCAAATTTTGGTTTAATAAATTACTTTTGTAAACATGATCATACTTCTTTCTGCTTTATCATATACTTCCAGAACTGTAGTTCTTGGGAAAATTGTTTTAACACCATTAAAATATATGCAAAAATAAGAATGCTTTTATAATATGAGATTTGCTATAGATCATTCTGTTCATGCAGTTTCATACAAAAATGAAACCTTTTATTTTTGCATAAAAGAAATTAGAATGAAAATATGACCATGTGAAATTTGAACATAGTTCTCCCCATAATCTCAGAGGGAATATCACTTCTAGAAGGTGTGACTTTGTTGGAGTGGATATGGATGGCTTTACTGAAAGAGCTGTGTCATTTTGGGGACAGGTTTTGAGGTTTCCTATTCTCAGCATACTGCCCATTGAGTAAGTCTACTTCCTGTTGCCTTCTGATCAAGATGGAGCCAGCACCATGTCTGCCTGCATGCAGTTATGATTCCCCCATACCCATTATGATAATGGACTGAACCTTTGAATGTCAGTTGCTACCTAAATTAAATGTTTTCCTTTATAAGAGTTGCTGTGGTCATGGTGTCTTTTTATAGCAATAGAAACCTTAACTAAAACAGACCAATATGTCAGGGAAGGACTCATCTTTTGGCTATTGGCCACAAAAGGTTTTTTTTTTATTACAAAATAGAAGCCATGATACTACCATTTTAATCATTTAGCTTAAACTTACATTTTGTTTTGTAAGTGCGTCCACATTCAATTACTTAGTATTTTACTGAGGTATTATTATTTTATTCTGTTATAAATTATGCAACTTTGGACATTGGAACTCATAAATTAATGTAAAGAAAATTTATTAACACACAAAATAAAAAACTCCTTTGTAAAAATCTATTTCTTAGTCATATTTTATTCTTCATCTATCTTGGTTTTTTAAGGTTAATAATATTTGAAGGTCACTGTTTCAAGACATTGAGCAGGCCATAGGCCACATTTGCAATTGGCGTGATGAACCATCACCTGGGAGGTGACAGGAAGACAGAACTTGGTTAAAGAATTGTTACCCAAATAAAGATAAAGGATTGAAATACAAAATGTCAAGTTGACTTTTACGTTTTAATTGTGAATATGTTAATTAACCTCCTTCTCTTAAGGAAACCATTCTATATTCCACCATTATATAGCAACACAAAACTCTGAATCAGGCTGTCCACACCATATACACATATACATTTTTTTTTTTTCTGAAAGCCATTTATCTGACAGAAAGTTCAGAATTTGTTATTCAAAAGGCCCACTGTTATGAATTATTTTTGCATGGGAGGCATCATTTAGGACGAAGAAATTTCTGAATTTCAGTATATATACAGTTGCAAATACTTTACATTGTGAGAAGTATGAACTGAAGTTTCAACTATCTTATGTTTAAAATAATCTTAAAACTTGCATTTTCCCCACTGTTGTTTTTAAAATGCAAAAATATGAATTAAAACCTTAATTTCAATTCAAACAACAAAGTATGTATGCAACACTTATGAGATACTAAATGAAACTGTATTTTAATATTTTATGAATTTTAACAATTTGAGATTATTTTGAATAGTCAGCCTATATTTTAGTAGTACTGTAGAGAGAACTATCCACATCCATTCATATCCCCACAGTCCCAGTGAGTAGCGAAGCATAGAGCGGCATGAAATGTGAGGGCTCCCTTGACCTAGCAGGTATGATCAGTTAGCTTATCTAACAGGCCCTGTAAAACATTCTACTCTACAACTGCAGAATTTTAGTTCTTCTCAAGTGCACATAAACGTACATTAAGAAAAACCACATTCTGAACCATAAAAGTGACGCATAAATTGTTTGTTCAAAAAAAATCAGGATATGACTCATATGTCAGGAGAATTAATCTAGAAAGCAGCAATGAAAGAGTAGCTCAAAAAATATCCAAAATTAGATGGAAAATGCCAAAATATACTTGGGAAGAAACAATAATGTGTCATTAAATGGAATTGAGGGGACTGCCTTTAAATATGAAGAAGAGGTTTATTAAGAGTTTGAATAAAAGAGAGAGGGTTAGGGAGAGAGAAAGATAATCACCATGAGAGTGACAACTAATTCATGGCCAGGAGTGGGTGACAACAGACCTCTTCTGGTGGCAGTCAGTAGGAGTCTCTATATCAAGTCCTTGATCAAAAAAAAAAAAAAAGTCTGACTTCTTATAAGTCTAGGAGTGGTGAGAAGTTTCACATCACATAATAAGCTCAACTTAGTATACATCACAAAGAACAAGGAAGAACCAAATACCATAATTTGAGAACTTTCAAGTCATACCACAGACTATTCCTTAACTCTCTGTCTAAGAAAGAACTATATGGAGGGATGAATTGATTCAAATTATGGAATGCTGCCTGATGAAGAAGGTCTGTGTTCTAACAAGATAGAGGAAATCAGGTCCAGTAAGGTGATTCAGTGAGCAAAGCTGCTTATGACTATTTTTTGGTTTTGGTTTTGGTTTTCGAGACAGGGTTTCTCTGTAGCTTTGGAGCCTGTTCTGGAACTAACTCGTGTAGCCCAGACTGGCCTTGGACCCACAGAGATCCATCTACCTCTGTCTCCCAAGTGCTGGGATTAAAGGCATGTACCACATAAGGAAAAATGATAGACTCAACTCCACTTCAAAATGCACAGTCTGGCATGGATATCCTACCACACCATAGTTTGTGTGGGTGTGTCTGTATAGCAAATCTCTCTCTTATGGCCATTTCAAAAATAATGACATGGATATTTCTTACTAAATATGAAAGCTATGACTGTAGTCTACGCTTGTTTCCAACTAGTATTTATAACTTAAATTAACCTTTTTTTTCTGTGTGTTTGTGTGTGTGTGTATTCATCCTATTATTTAAATTTTAGAAATACTTTATCATTTTTTTACGTTGACAACCAAATGTATTAATAGTTAATACTGGGAATATTTTTTTCATTTATTTATTACTATTATAGCTTTTTCCCTCCCAACCACAGTTTCTCCTCCCTCCTCTCCTCTCAGCCCTTCCCTCCCACCTTTCCTTTGCACCCCAGCATCTACTCCTCATCCTCCATTATTGCTTCTCTTCAGAGAAAAACAGGCCTCCTGTTGGGACCAATTGGAGTCTTGGCCTTCAGTTGCTCTTCCCTGCTAGAGCCTTCAGAGGATGGGATTTTTACCTATTGGCCATTTACTGCTGGGTACTTAAGCTCAAGGCTTCCCGCCAGACCTTTTGGAAAGAAGCAGAAAAAAGCAACTAAAGTGAGGCTAGAGAGAGAAAGCTGCACATTTTGCACAGACAAATTCCACCAAATTCTTGGCTCCTTTCTGAGCTCATGTGAGACAAGTCTCCAAGGAGCCAACCCAAAGAGCTAAGACTGCAAAGGGAGTCAATCAGCTACGCCAGCACCTGACCTGCTAGGGAGAAAGAGGGACGTGCTGTTCCAAGTTGCAGAGTCTGGGTAACTTTTCACACTTCTCTTCGCTCCCAAAGCTGTACATGCTGCTCCAGAAAAGCAGAAGGAGAACTAGAAGAGAGACTTTGAACAAAGTGTTTTTAAAGATATGTATATCAACACTACACTGTCTTGCTTATTAATTTATAAGTTAAATAGTCTAAGGTACTCCAACTGCTTTTTAAGGAAAATATTTGGAGGTACGATTCTACATTCCTTATACTTTCATGCATTTAAAATCAAGGTGTCCATATCTTTAGAAAAGAATATCAGCCTCAAATTTTAGTTGTCATTATAGTTAATCTATACAAATATTAGAAATAATTGACATTAGAAAGGAGACCTTTACTTATAAAGTTTATGTATCCCCAGCTGCTTTGATATCTTATAATTTCCTTCATCATATGTTTATATTTTTAACATATATGTAGAATATATATAAACACAATGCTCTTCAAAAAATCTTTCATTTTATTATAATGATCTTTTTCAAAAATTTGATTTCTTTGTAATTGTGCTACAAAGTTTATATATACTATATATATAACCTTTATATATATGGAATATATATAATATGTGTATATATATTCCACAAAATGTGTTCAAGTAGTTCCATTTTTTATAAGTTACTTTTCTAATTTAAAATATATTCAATATTGATATAAAGTCCAGAACAAATTTCTCTGCCTGTGAATTTTAAAGCTTGCATTAAAAATTGAGTTGGTTTCTCAATTTTTAATTTGTAATGCATTTAATTTATTAATACAACTAATTAATTAAAATATGCATAGAACAGTAAATTTAATTAATTAATTATAATAATTGACAGCTTGGAGAAGATCTAGAAAATACATAATTATGATACACAGGTGGACAGTGAGTCAGTTTCTCATAAATATCACTCAGATTGTCACAATGAACAAAATTGCATTTTTTGATTGACTGAGCATTAATAAATTAACCTAAAATTGTACTACCAAGGACACAAGCCATAAATATTAATGTTTTTTCATAACACATTTGGGAAAGAGTTAAAATGTTAAAATAATAATCACAAAATATTAACAACTTTAATATTATTAATGCACTCTCTTTTCTAGTGAAGGAGTAAATTCTTCAAAGAAATAATCAGCCCAAAGCCACAGTGTGAGCATGCCAGTGAAAAACTGATCAACTGTTTTATGAAAAATTCTCTTATAAAAGTATAAATACAATCATGAGCTATAACCAAACACTCTTCTAGGAACATTTGGTTTTCTGTCTCAAATGATGAACTGTAACTACTTTGTCCTACTTTTTCTATATTTGGGCAGTGGAAAAAAAAAAAAACCCTCCAAAGATCGGATCTTTGGAAGATTAGAGAAATCCCAGCAACTGAAATTTATAGCACACAAAAACTCTCTTCACTGGCAAAAACCAGTCACTCTTCTCTACTTTTGTAAAAACTGTCTTTGCAGTCTTTCTTATCAAAGAAAATAAGGCAAGATTTGATTCAATACTGAGTGAAGAGTACATGGTAGTCAGTGTAGGAGTACAGCCTGGGGACCGCGGGAACTGCCGTTCCCCAGATCGTACCATTTAGAGCTGGTTGGCTTATTCATCACATCACATGCATAGCATGTATTTATTTTACTCTATCCAAATGCAGAAGGAAGTTTGTCTGAGGGTTTTCAATGCATGGAAATTTCAGTCAGTTGAATGCAAGTCAGGTTTGAAAAGCCAATTTCTTTTCTCTTATAAGAAAACATTAAGTATGCAAAAATGAAAAACAAGAAGACTAAAATGATTCATTTGGCAAACAGAGTTGGGAACACACAACTGATGATCCTGATGCTAACACAGAAATGTAACAGATGTTTGTATACTCACTCATAGCAAACATAATTCCTGCCGATTTCAGCTGAGCGAATGTAGAAGAAATCACACACTCTTAACAGAACCACACTTAGTAATAAGTCTTGAGTTCTAACACTACTTACTAAAGGAAGGAACCAAAAAATCTTTTAAAATAAAGCATAGTTATAAACTTGGAACAGAAGCTAGACCGAAAACAGTGCAAAGTGACACAGATTCCAAATGAAAGAGCCTGTAAAAGCAAATGCTGGGATGATTAAGACCAAGTAAACAAGAATTAAAAGATAACATTGCAATATAACCCTATTTATGAGATAAAATTCCCCAGTACAAATTAATATAAAGTAGTTCTAAACAAAAAAATATAGAAGAGAGAACTCAAATATGAAAAAAAAACTTTCAAAATGTATACAATGTGTTCTTATGGAGGTAGAGAACAAATCCTCACGTTTCAAGTGCAAAGGCTATAGGCAGTGTGTTTGTTCCCAAAAGCCTATTATGTAAAGCAAAGAGTTATTTTTCCATGAAGAAACTCAATTGGTAGTTTTGGCAGTGTGGTTTATGTTGTGTGTGTGTGGGGGGGGATATTATGGATAGACTGTTAAGAAAGCCTTAATAGAATAGAAGAGAATGGAGAACAAGGAATTGTCTCCCCTACGTTCCACGTTCCAGTCTCACATCAGTCTACCCAACCTTGACGCCACATAGTGCAAATATAAGTTCATTCTGATAGCTCAGCTGAAGATTCATGAGAAATTTAAGCCTGCCATTGTAAGTCACCAAATTATGATATTTGATATTAGGTTATCAACAAGTATCTTGAATGTAAAGAAATAAATGTGAAACCTTTGTGAGATAACAGTATATGAATATGCCAAAGGAAAACATCACATTTGGTTAAAAATACTCTTTAGCCGGGCAGTGGTGGCACACGCCTTTAATCCCAGGACTCAGGAGGCAGACGCAGGCGGATCTCTGTGTGTTCGAGACCAGCCTGGTCTACAAGAGCTAGTTCCAGGACAGGCTCCAAAACCAGAGAGAAACCCTGTCTTGAGAAAACCAAAAAAAAAAAAAAAAAAAAAAAAAAATACTCTTGTAGAATCAGGATTTCCTTTGCCAATTTAGTTAACATGTTATTTTTTTCATTTGTTTTTGTTTGTTTTTTTATATCATAGAAGAAGGCACATTTTTACCGTCTGCTTTAAGATATCTTTGAAAAGTAGTCCTTGGCAAGAATGTGTTTCTAGAAAAATTGCTTTAACTTCCACCTGGGGGCAAATAAGGGTTTTTAGAAAGTACAATTAGAAAATCTGCTAATTTTCCATTTAAAATTACTTTAGAGTACTTGGCATACTTGACTTTGGGAGAAGTGAAGTCTGTAGGAATATAGGTCCTTCAAGCCCCACGGTCTCAGAAGGGATTAGAATCAACACAATGGCTAAACGCATGAGTAGAAGCAAAGGGTTTGGAACTGGGTGCCTTGAAATTGAAATTATCTGTAGTCCTGGGAATCAGTTCTGCATATTGAATTGCATAAACATGCAGCATGTCTACGAACCTATTCCAGCTTCTGAGAAGATTAAGGATGACTGACACATCTTTGGCAGAAAAGGCATAATTTGTTTCCACAGGCAAAAAGTAAAATATAAACTATGATTATTTGAATCTAGTCGTCCAGATATACTTATTTTGACTCATTTTAATAAGAAGAAAATCATGTATTTGAAACTAAATGCCACCTGCTTTAGGAATTTGATATCTTACTAAGTTTTCCTCAAGGCAAATGAAAATATATTGGGGGGTACAACATTTCTTATTTACTGGGTAACCATGGTTTTAAGAAGTAACTATTTCTCTATTATTTTTCTAGTAATAACTCTTACTTTCAATAAGTAGCCCAATGGTTTTCTGAAAACTTTACTGTTGAGTATACTGAACCTGTGCCTTTTAGTGCCTAGAATGTAAAAGTCAAAATGGTTTCAAGATACTAGAAGTTTAAGTAATCAATAAATGGGCAGTATTAGAATAAAAGTACCAAAATAAGCCTAGCCTGTTCTTAGATCCTACCGTGCAATACAGTCACAAATAAAAATACATGCATAATATCACAATAGATGAATAGTACTCCATAACCATTATAGTCAAAGATGACTTTTCATGGGAAAGCAAACAGTCTGCAATATTAAATATGCATGTTTTAGTGGCACACAAATGAAGAGGCAGAAATAGCAGATACACAAGAGAAAAAGAACGTCTAGATAGAAAACATAGTTGGATAAAGCCCTGTGCATATTCTGTGATCCTAATGAGAGGAGAATTGCAAGAGTGACATATTCAGGTACATCCTGGGTGAATAGGAAATTGCAGACAAGGTGCTTCTAGACACGGTTCATTCATTTTGAACAAAGAATGCTTGTGAAATAATAAACTGTCAAGTTTCACAGTCATAGTGGAATTCTATATATTGTGATAATCTACCAATCAAAGAACTCATTAGAATAGTGCTTCTCAACTATACTAATCTACCAAACTTGAAAATAATTCCTCATGTTGTGGTGACCCTCAAGTACAACCTTTTTTGTTTCTATTTCATTATTGTAGTTTTGCTACTGTTATGAATCATAATGAAAATCTCTGATATGCAGGATGGTCTTGGGTGACCCCTGTGAATGGGTCATTTGAATCCCAAAAGGGTTGCAACCCACAGGTTGAAAATCATTGCACTAGAATGATTTACAACACCTGTAGACTGTTTCTCCACTTAAATGTACAATTCTGCCTCTATATCTAGTTTGGCATATTTAGTACCATAAAATGCAAATAGTGGGCGGGTCATTCTTCACCAATACTTACAGTTTACAAACTCTGTCCTTAACCATTAACTTCACCCTTCCTTTGCATTGTATTGTCTTCAAATTACTGTTAAACATCTTCATTTGTATTTATTTATTTAATCAATGGTATATAATTAATATTTTAAAATCTATTGAACAATCAATTACTGCTTTATTCAGAAGACTGTTGCACCTTTAAGCATAAAAACTTTTACTTGCCAGAGTACTTCTATTTCCACTAGTTATCTATTGAAAGAATAAATAGTACGTTGCCAATCATGATTTTATTGAATGAATGATGCAATCTATATATGCATGTGCATTAGTAAGAAGACGGTATTATGTTTTAAAAGAAAAGACAAAAGAGACATAAGACACTGAAATCTCAAGGATGGTTTAAGAGAAAAACATAGGCCCTCAGTTCTGAGTTCTATTGTAATGAATCATTCCTTGAATATTCATGTGAGAAGATTCATAACAATAATAATAACCATGGACCAAAATGTTGATGCTCTTCCTTTTCAAGAGTATTTCTATCTGTGTATTTCATTCTCTTTTCAGTCCCATTTTCCCTTGTCATTTTATAGCTTTCCTTTACAAAATATATGCTTTTAAAAGTCTGATGTCTTTGTGAGAGTCTGACTTGCTATGTCCACATCAATGCACAACCTCAAAGACAGAAATTACTTTGAAATATTTAAGAATGCCAGTTCTTCCCTAACATAGTAGCATTTTATAATAAACTTTCAGTAAATTCTGGTTCAATTACAAATGAGTGAATGTTGCTATTCATAAGGAAATAAAACATCAAATCCTATGTGGTTCTCAGACTTATTTGTAAGAACAGTTTCTGCAAATGATTATTTTACATTTTAATGGGTTTTGTTTTATAATCGACCTGTTCCCTGGTAATTTTATCTTATCTATGCATTTGTTTTGAATTGCTTTCCCAAGGTAATAACTGAAAATTTGAAAATTTTAAATCTTTTAATACTCAAGCAAGCAGGCACTGCTATGCTTTGCAAAGAAGTTTCTGTTCCTCAATAGAGGAAGGTTGACAGAAATTTTTGCTGTCAAGAACCAGGATTATCATAAATATCACCTTTATCCAGCAACTGATGGAAACAGAAGTAGAGACCCACATTGGAACATTGGACTGAGATCCCAAAGTTCAGATGAAGAGTTGAAGAAATGAGAATATGAGCAAGGGGGTCAAGACCATAATGGGTTCACCCACTGAAACAGTTTACCTAAGCTAATAGGAACTTACCAACTCCAGCCAGACTGGGAAGGAATAAGCATAGGACCAAACTAATTCCTCTGAATGTGGTTGACAGTTGAATTGCTGGGGTAGACAGAGGGGACACTGGCAGTGGCACCAGGATTTATCTCTACTGCAGATACTGGATTTTTGGGAACCTATTCTCTTTGGAGGTGTACCTTACTTAGCCTAGATATAGTAGGGAGGGCCTTGGACCTCCCACAAAGCAATGTGCCTTACCCTCTCTGAGGATTGGATGGGGGTGGGGTGGGAGGGTATGTGGAGGGAATGGGAGGAGAGGAAGGAGTGGGAACTTGGATTTGTATTTTAAAAAAATATAATAAATATTAAAAAGATATGTTGCCAATTTACCATGTATGTTTCTACTTATTAAAGGAAATCATAGCATTAATGTTGGAATAAACTTTTCCTTGACCCTTCAAAAAAAAAAAAGAACCCCATTCTTAAGTAGCCATGCTTCTGTAACTGTTTCTTTTACCTGTTCAGAGATGAAACTTTCTTTGGAGAAGAACTTCTAGTGTTCCTATGGTTGCAATGTTACACTGTAGATACTCAGAACTCTTGGTAGTTTTATCTGTTGAAGACTTTGCAGTCTCTTCTGTTGGCTGAGGTTTCTGTCCTGCCTGGTCCCACAGCAGTTCAGACCCTAAAAAATACACAGAGGTCTATATTAATTATAGACTGGTTGGCCCATTAGCTCAGGCTTCTTATTAACTCTGATAACATACATTAGCCCACAATTCTTATCTGTGTTAGCCACGTGGCTTGGTACCTTTTTTGGCAAGGCAGTCACATCTTGCTTCCTCTGTGGTTGGGTGGCAACTGAAGACTGAGACTTTCCTCTTCCCAGAATTCTCCTGTTCTCCTTGCCCCACCTCTACTTCCTGCCTGCTCACCCTGCCTATGTTTCTTGCCGGTCTACTGGCCTATCAGCATTTTATTAAAATACAATTGACAGGATACAGACCATTGTCCCACAGCACTCTTCTGCCTGGAAAATATTTTTCCAGGCATTGCAGCCCTGACCCACCTGTTTCTGACCAAGTACTTGGCTATCTATGGTAATCTGGGTTAAAAGGGCTTTATTGAGATACTATGAAATGAAGTTGAGACTTTGTTCCTGTGACCTGATTTTTTAATCACAAATGAACCCTGTAAAAATGCCCAAACTAAATAGAGTGAAAATAAAAGAGACCAGGAAAGTGCTAGTGCCATAAAGACTCTTATTTGCTTCCATACATTCAGCTTCTCCCAGTTTTCAAATGGTTCAGTAAAATCAATAAGAATTAGTCTATTAATTACTCAGTTTACCTTAAAGGAAGTTTTGATTGTTGGACTCAATGTAGAATTTAGAATTAAGTTATGAAACACTTTTACCTTATATGTTTTTGCTTTAGTCATCACAAATATAACCTTCAAACAAAGACCCTAGATTTGAGTAGGCCCCCCAGATCTTAGCATGACTGATGACATATTTGCAAGTACCATGTAGGCCTGGCACCAACATGTTGGTAGCAGCATCTGCCAAAAGAAGAACAACGACCTAACCCATCAAAGTCCATAATGCTGGGAAAGTCAATAAAAGCACTAACCTAGCATTTTAGCTTATTTAATTCTGTTTTTGGATAACTATTTTTGTTACCTAAGGTGTGTCAATATAAGCTATGTTTTTTTTTTTGTGCTTAAAGACTTACCCTGAAAAAGGCTCAGGACTACAATGGGTTCCCAAACACCCAGTGCAGTCGTGGCTACCTAATAAAGACTTTATGTTTACATACACATATGTGCCAGTAGTCTTCTATGGTAAAAACCTCACAACAACCTAAGTTATGAATAACTAAGTCATCACCTAAGGGTTCCTTTAAGAACACATTTTTCAGTTAAGAATAAATAAACACCATATCAGGTTTTAGAGTAAGAACTTAGGTATCTCTGTTTTCATTCTAGCAGTAGAAAAAGTCAAACAAACAATGAGAATACTGGTGTTCTCTAGAGGTAACATGTTTATTAGCAATAATAATTTAACAGAAAGACAACAAATGTGTATTAATTTTTAGAAATATTAAATTGACATTTTTACTCATGGACTGTAGGAACAATAGAAATTCAGAACCATGCTGGTATCCTCATCAGCTGTCTATAATGGTTCACTTCATTCTGACATCATATTACTCTAGCTGACTTCCTCCTTTGGCATTTTGAATGCAGAAGATAACAAAGGTCATGGCCATTTGTGGTCAGCAGACAGTCTTGTTCCACTCTCCCAGCATCAAGGGATTCAGGCTGGTTATTAATTCAGGTGGCCTGGCTAGAATCCATCTTCAGTAATTACCCTTCTATGTAAAATTGATGATGTAGCTTTGGTGAGAGAACTTATTCATCTTTGTCTTCATTTTAAAAAAAAATGAAGAGGAGACACAGAAGCAACAAATGCAGTACTATGCTCCAAGGGAAGAAGAACAAAGACTTCATTTTGCTACAATGTTGGTGTTCCTGAAGACCAAATATAACTAAGGAGATAAAATGATTAAGTCACATCCCCAGTGAACTTTAACTTTCCAGTATGTTTTACGGCCCTTCACTTTGGTATTCGGAGATTTACACAACAGTACTTTAGAAAGTCAACTCTATTCCTTTTTTTATTTTCATTCATGATCCCTATGTAATTTTCATTTTCTTCTGGAGCTATTAGCAGTTCATATTCTACCTGATGAGATCAATTATACTCCTTTTATTATTGCATGGCAATATCCTCATTCAAACACATGCTACACCATTGCTGTGACAGTTAAACTGTTAGTTCACTGAGAAAAGAGCTCCTGTATTATTGTCACCCAAACTGTAAATGTTTGAGGATACAAAGTCAGCATTTTAGTGCATGTAATAGAGTGGCCATACTGCTCTCACAGGAAAAGAACTCTAGTACCCAATAATAAATATCCTAGCCCTCCAGGAAAATGGATATAGTGGAGTGTTTGGAAATTTAGAGTGATTGTTCAATGTCCTAAGGAATGCTAAGTTTAACAACCTGTTAGAAGGTGGAATACCATATAAATTGTTGGACATGTATTTCTTTAGAACTATGGAAGTACCTTTCAATTTGGAAAGGATAAATCTTACCAAGAAAATAAATAGAAGACAGCAGAAAATTGGGTGAACAAAGATGAGACAAAAAAATGAGGTCATCAACATCCAGCCCATGTGTGAAACAGGGGTTTACTAAGGGCTGAAATGTATCAGATGTATGTTCTCTTTGTGTTCATTATAAAAATGCCTAATTGGTTGCTGGTTACTCTAGTTTGTGTTTCTCCAGGAAACTCTAAGAACAGATTTATAAGGAAAAGATTTGGAGAATAGATGTTTACAATCAGGAGGTCCCTCCAATTTAGCTCTAACAAGGGCTCACAGGCACTTTGGCAGAAACTGTGTGTGAGAAAGAATGTATCAGAAAACAGAAAGATGACAAGGCTGGAATCTTGCTTTTCCTTCACAAGGCATGTCCCTGCAACTTGAGCAGATCCCAATCATTAAAAGTCCACCATCTCTTACATTATCTTATATGAGACCAAGCCTATAACACAGTAACCCAAGAGAAAGCCACTCAAACTACAACCAAACTATGGAAATAAGCATTTATCTATCAATGTATGGATCTATCTATCTATCTATCTATCTATCTATCTATCCATTATCTATCTTCAGTGTAGTAATAGGAGCGGCGGGGCTGCGTCCCCAGCACCCCGCTGCCTGCAAGCTTATGCCAGAAATAACAACACACAAACTGTATTCATTTAAACACTGCTTGGCCCTTTAGCTCTAGCCCTTACTGGCTAATTCTGATATCCCTATCAACCTATCTCTAATAATCTGTGAGCACCAGTCTTACCGGGAAGATTCTAGCCCATGCCCATCCTGGGTCAGAGCTTCATCGCGTGTGTCTCAGAGAGCAGAGCTATATCCGCGTCTGCCCAGGAGCCGGGAGCATGGCGTCTCTGCTCCAGACAGCAGAGCTGAGTCTGAGCTCACTTCCTCTTCCTCCCAGCATTCTGTTCTGTTTACTCCACCCACCTATGTTCTAAGCTATGAGCCCAAGCAGTTTGTTTATTACTTAACCAATGAAATCAACAGATTGATATATGACACTTCCACATCACTTCAGCATGGTGAAAACACAAGTTATTGCAGTTAATAGAAGCATGGGTGAAGAATCACGTACAGGAATATGTGCCATGGGACAATGGTCTTTTATCCTGCCACTTGTATTATTTTTAATAAAATGCTAATTGGCCAGTAGCTAGGTAGGAAATAGAGGCAGAGTGATGAGAAAAGGAGAATTCTGGGAAGAGGAAAACTGAGTCTGCAGTCATTACCCAGACATAGAGGACACAAATGAGAATGCCTTGCTGATGAAAGGTACCAAGCCATGTGGTTAATGCAGACAGGAATTATGGGTTAAGATTTAAGAATTAATTAATAAGAAGCCTGAGGTAATAGGCCAGCCTGTTTATGATTAATGTAGACCTCTGTGTATTTCTTTAGGACTGAAAAACTGTGGAACCTGGTGGGACAGAAACCTCTGTCAACAAATATGGGTAACTCAGAAACAGCTATATTCATTAAGAATCCCATCTCAGCATGGGTAACAAATTATGAAAACACTTTGTAACTCAATTCCCAACTTCTAATCAGCATTGTATCCCTTGTGTACTCTAGTACCTCCTTGACCAGGTACAGCTGTGTTAGGAAAGATTTCTACTTGGAATTTCAAGTGACATCATAAGTGTCATCATAGATTGCCATGATGACAAGTCCAAGATATTCTGTAGCTCACGATAACAATTTCTACTCCAAGAAGACTGATGGTCACATTATGTGTTCAGTTCTTGCATCCATTTCCATGTCTAGTTGAGTCATAAAAAATTCAAAATACTTCTTGTTTTCTTGCTTCTTGTCATTGTGTCACCTGTATTTCTTACTTACTAAAAATAAATTTTATGAAAGGCATTCATTAAAGGTAAAAATGAAATTTCTATGTAAAAGAAAATCATAATATTTTATTTTTAACAAAGACTTAGAAAGCATTTATGAGCTAATCTCGTAGATTGTTCTATTTTCACTTATTTTGTGTGGTTCTTATTCTGTTTACTTTAAATTTTTATTTCATTTTTATTTTATATGTGTGAGTGTTTTCCCTGCATATATGTCTATACATGACACATGTACCTGGTGTGTGAGAATGCATTAGATCCCACAACAACTAGAGTGTCAGATGGTTGTGAGTTGCCATGTGGAATTGGAGCTAACAGTTATTATATGACCAAACTATAGCAATTATCAAAACAAACAAAATGGAGCTAGAAAGATGTCTCAGTGGTTAGGAGTACTGGAGGCTCTTTTAAGGAATCAGGTTCAATCCCTATTAGACACAGGGCAGTTCACAGCAATAGGCATTTAGGTGCTTCTATTACTGCAGTGAAAACCTTGCATATACTCCATTTCAATTGGGTAAATCAGTGTGATAGACTTGGAAAAATTATCAGGTCAAAGTGAAAGCATATTAGTAATTTGTATAGTCAGCACCATGCCATCTCCCACAGAATGTGTATGCCCAAACAGTATATGAATAATTTTATTCACTTAATTTTCCAATTCATATTATAATATTTTCTTAATAACATGACCAAAGAAAAAATTATGCTATGATTTTAACACATGTTTTCTTATCGAGAAATGTTTGCATAATTTCAAATTTAAGAGTTAATTGTGCTTTTTAAATTCATATCTATTTACTATTCTTCAATTTTTTGGTCAGCTTATAGAAACTCTGATGATTAGAGGGAAGTGACTATTTGATAAGAGCTAAAAATGTCTGCTTTCAGTTCATTGTTTCTAGAATCTTCACTAAGCTTGAGTATTAGTGGAAATTCTCTCTCTTTTAATTATGCATAAAGAAAAGCATAGCAATTTCATTTCAAGACTTGCCTTCTCCTGAATCAATTGGAAAAGCTCATAAGCATGAAATAGTAAAAGCATACTTGTGCTTAAATTCTTGGTTTTCTTAGTGCCATGTGACTTGAAGCAACTTATTTAATATCTTTAGACCTTTCTCTGTGAAATAAGCTAATGATGACCTAGTAACCTATCTTAAAGAATGGTTGTGAAGACAAACTGAGATGTTATATGTGATGTATTTACCATAATGTTATTAAGTACTTAAAATTTTTGCAAGAATGATGGTAAAATAATTGTAAACCACTGATTTGTGGTTAGTTAATAAAATGTGTGTTGAAATAATGCTTTTATTTTCTCCCAAAGACTTTCTTTCTGTTCCCTACATTGGTAAGTGAAGATTCTATTGAGCTATTCTTTCCTCTGGGAAATTTAACCTTGTTACTTCTCTTTCTGAATTCCCATTAAACATCAGCACGGTCAAAATGAATTGAAGCTTTGGGAGTAGACACAAGAAGCAGACATTATTTGATCACTCACTTTGCTATTGTAAACAAGTGTGATCAAGCTACTGGCGCATGCCAAAGCTCACCAGCCTGTCCAGCATATCTGCATGTGTAGCTGATGTGCTGATTCCAGAGTCGTTGGATTTATTTAGGATTGCCGTGGAAACAAGAGGATGATACATTTTCCACCAAATACACCTAGCAACTGTGTGGATGTCTGTATATTCAATTTATCCTTGGTTACCCTGGGGATTGCTCAAAATGTGGATGTCCCTATCTTTGTCTTCAAGCTCTCTGCTGTAAATAGGCATCTTGATGGGTTTGTTTCCCTGCCAACAATAACAGAGAAGAAAAGGTGCCTGGGAAGTTTTCATGATTCTACTTCCTGTATAAATTGCAAAGCAACTGTCTAAATTTTCAATAATCACTGCCATAATGAAGAGCCCTTTATATAGGCACATAGTAGAGAACAATTTGTTTGAAATGGAGTTCTGCATCTTACAGAGAATTTCAGATTTCCACATGAAATGTATCAGAATGTTTAGTATCTCTTTTCTTTTGTTTTGATATATGGTGATTGGTTTATCAAATACTACAAAACTATACAACTCTGCACAGTCAACAACTTGGTGCTAATCACCCACTATCGTCATCACCCTCACCATCATCTTAATTTTCATCTTCATTTTTAAAAAATATCAAATCTAAGACATAGAGTTTGTTAGTAAATTTCTTTCTAGATTTACTGTAATTTTGCCTTGATAAACAGCATTTTTCACGGATGCTCTAGAAAGAAAGAAAATGTAAAAGAAATTAAAGCAATGAGACACTAGATGTGGAACTTGAAAGTGGACTTTAATTTTTTCTCTATTCTCTTCATTTTAAAGACTACTGAGAAAAGTGACAAAGGCTCAACAAATGCCTACTGGCCACGACAAACCCATTAAATATTAAAGCTTCAGGAAATAAACTTTTAAACTTAAAAAAAAATCAAAACTAAAAAGAAAAACCTCAAATTTATAGAATCTCTATTCTCATCTTCAGACTGATCCAAGCTTTTATTTCCTAAGTAGCAAAATTGATGGGACTATTGAGATATTAATAAGAGTGTATGAAATGAATTAGAAGGAAGAGCCTGGGTGAGTTATCATGAATATGGATGAGGAAGCAAGATGTTGAGGGAGAAGGCAAGCTAACCTTTGAATCACAGACTTTGATGTGAGAAGAGGCAGACTATCTTCTCTGTGGTCACAGAGAGAGGAAAGGAGATGACTCAGCTGGCAAATTTAAAGAGGGTAGGAAAAGAAAGAAACACTGACATCTTAAATTAGTAAATGAAAATCATGGGAAGGAAAGCATATAAATTGCTTAAATTGGGTTGAACTTAAGAAATAAATTCTAGCCACCACTCATTCCATAACCGTGTGTGTGCTAGCTAGATGGTTTTTTACTTTTTACTATTTTATTGTTGAGATATATAATATAATTTCATTTCCTCCTTTTCTTTCCTCTCTCCAAACCTTGCCCGCTTTCTTTCAAATTCAAGGTTCCTGTTTTTCATTAATTATTATTGCATGCTTATAGCTATACATGCATATATAAGATTATACATAATATATATATGTATATAAGATTATACATAATATATAATCTTTTGAGTCCATACAATGCTACCAGTTTGTATGTTTTCATGGGTAAATGTTTGGGCCTAGGCAAAATCAATTGGTGTGTGCTTCCCTGGGTAAGACAGCCTCGCTGAGTCTCAGCTTTCCTCTGTTGCCTACAGTTCTTTGGATATTTAATCACTCTAGAAGCTTTTATGTCAACTTAGCACATACTAGGTTCCTATGGATATAAAGAAACCTAAGTGAGAAAATGTCTTCACAGATTGCCAGTCTATGAGAGTTGACTGATGTAGGAGGTCCCTGCTCACTGTGAGTAGAGGCACACTTTGGAAGGTGGTTCTGGGTGGCGAAAGAAAGGAGACTGAGCAAGCCAGTAAGCAGCCTTGCTCCATGGCTTATGTTTCAATTTCTTCCCCCTGGTTCCTGCTTTGAATTCTTTCCCTTACTTCTCTGGATAGTGGACTAAAACAGTAAGCAGAAATAAGCCCCTTTCTCCCTAAGTTGGTTTTAGTAATGGAATTATATTACAGCAATGGAAAACAAAGTAAGACAATATATTCAGCAATGCACATGAGGTTAAATTTTATGATATGGTGCCATGGAAGGAACTAGGTATACAGAATTACTTGTATTGCTACAGTGAATAGTCTTCTATATGTTCAGGATATTCAACATATCTGAAAATCTAAGAGGCACTGGGGTATGAATCTTAGGAGCTCTGTGCAGCAGCTCTCCTGGGAAGAAGTTTCTTCATTAGAAGCTGGAAGCCAGCAATACAGGAAGTGTGTAGTGTAACCAACACTGTGAAAGAGGTCTAGTCTTCTATGGCTCACTATTGAAATTTATTCCATACAGAAGAATAACTTATAAAGATTCAATGATGACATTGTTTTCTACCGCTGAGTAGAACTCTAAAGTGTATATGTGCCACACCTTCTTTATCCATTGTTCTATTGAGGGGCACCTAGGTTGTTTCCAGATTCTGGCTATTACAAATAGTGCTGCTATGAACATAGTTGAACAAATGCTGTTGTAGTGTGATTGGGCATCTTTTGGGTATATTCCCAGGAGTCGAACTGTGAGATCCTGAGGTAGGTTGACTCCCAGTTTCCTGAGAAACCGCCACACTGATTTCCAAAGTGGTTGAGTGTTTCCCTTACTCCACAGCCTCTCCAGCATAGGCTATCATTGGTGGTTTTGATTTTAGCAATTCTGACAGGTGTAAGATAGTATCTCAAAGTTGTTTTGATTTGCATTTCATTGATTGCTAAGGGGGTAGAGCATGACCTTAAGTGTCTTTTGACCATTTGAACACCTTCTGTTCAGAATTCTATGTTCAGTTCAGTGCCTCATTTTTTAATTGGGTTAATTAGAGCTTTAATGTCTAGTTTCTTGAGTTCTTTATATATTTTATAAATTGTAAAATCAGAAACAGCTGGGGGAAAGGTGTGTGCCTTTAATCCCAGCACTCAGAAGGCAGAGAAAGGTTCTGTTCTTATCTCCACAGGAAAACACTCATCTTTGAAAAATTCAAGGGACCCTGGTTGTTTGGATACTGACAGATGGAAAAATACCTGCCCAATAGGAAATATCAAGAAAACTGAACGGGTTGTGTAAGTAAAATATATTAAGCCGGGCGGTGGTGGCGCACTCCTTTAATTCCAGCACTCCGGAGGCAGAGGCAGGCGGATCTCTGTGAGTTCGAGACCAGCCTGGTCTACAGAGCTAGTTCCAGGACAGGCTCCAA
>NC_022012.1:55120283-55129399 GCF_000317375.1 Microtus ochrogaster | reverse complement strand
GTGACTTTGGGTGATTGCCCAGGTAGCTAGTTGTCTCTGTGATTTGTTGCACGTTTTAGAAGTTGTTTCACTGAACTTCCTAATTACCCAGGTAACACTATTTTCCTTCTCAGATCTTTGAAGACTATATAAATGTAGTTACTTTTCTCTCATGATTAGGCCAAGTTATTTATTATACAAGACCTAAGCTAGTTAGAATAGGATATTTGTACTTATTGTATATAATTTCATAGTAGGTTTAGAACTCTCTACTTAAACAAAAGGGGGAGGTGTTGCGGGAGGTCCTTCTGCTCCTCCAGCCTATAGCTGCTGAGATACCAGCCCATTGGGGCATGGTCTCTCTCCCTTTAAAAAAGCAGCCACTTCCCTCTCCTCTCTCTCTTCACTTCCTGCTCTGCCGGAGACTAGACTCCCTTCCTGGCTGCGCAGAGGGCTGTTGTGATCTGTAAGATTTTTCCCCTTTAAATAAATACCACCCTATTAATCATAATTCCAAACTGGTGTGTCATTGTTTGTGACTTACTGAGTTCAAGGCCAGTCTGGTCTATGGAGGGAATACCAGGACAGGCTACAAAGCTACAAAGCAACCCTATCTTGAAAAAATAAAATAAAATAAAAATATCAATGGGGAAAATTGATGAAATTGGAGTTTCTGGATTAAAAAGAGTTAAGTGTTTATTAATTTAAAATAATCACCAAGGGAGACATGAGAGAACAACCAAGATCTATGAAGTAAATAGAAGACAACAAACAGCAATAATTCTTTATATGCCAATAATCCTTAAATCAAAATTGGTTAAATTCTCAGGGTCTGGAGAGATGCCTAGGTGCTTAAGGCACTGGCTGCTCTTCCAGAGGACTTAGTTTTGAGTCTCAGCATCTACTTGGCAACTCACAACTGTCTATAACTCAAATCCTGGGAGATCTGATGTCTTCTCCTGGCTTTCTTGATATCAGGCACCCACATAGAGACATACATGCAATTAGAACACTCTTACACATAAAATAAATACAATTTAAAAAATTTCTTAAATTCTCTTAATGAAAGACAAAGTATAGCTAAGTGCTGAAAACAAAAACTAAAAATAAATGGCCTAACTAAAAATGTCTTATGAATTTGGGCATAACAATAGCCATCTTAACTTGTGATTGGCACATTGCCCCACAGTAACTTATTTTTACCTGCATAGTTTTCCATTCAATGAAAGTAGACAAAGTGTTAGGGTAGTGTCCAGCTATTTACAACTCTACCCTGAATTTAATGAAATCTCAAGAATTATCCTGAAATTTATTGAGCATTAGTAACATCTTGTCCCTGAGAAAAATGAGCTTTCTAGATCACAGTGCTATGGGATCTTCCCACATGGAAGGCAGAGACTGAAATATTACATATACCTCATTGTTCTAATGAGTTTTCTTCAAGTTGCTGCTAAATGATGAGAAATGGTTTCCTTCCTCAGTAGTAAGTTCACATATTGGTTTACCCCACCTATCTACTATCATTCTATATTTGTTAACTAGTTATGGCTAGATAGAGCCACTTCTCTACATTAAGCCTGGTGTGGAACAGAGGGCTGTAGCTACTGCAGTACAACAGAACCCTTGCCTTAGAAATACCACGGCAACACAATCATTTCCTCTGTGAAGGTCACTTTGGGGAAAAAAAGAATACTTCTAAAGCATCAAGCTAATAGATCTTATGTCATCCCTGATTGACTTAGAAGGCTGAACAAATTTTACAAATTAAATACAGATTTCAGGAGATTTTGATTCAGAAAGTCTGAAGTTGAATTATCTCTGTTTGAGAAGAGTTCCCCAGACAGCTTTGATTATTATCCAGGTTAAGAAACACTGGACTAAAGAACTCCTCCAAATTATGAGACTCAATTATTCTAAACCTGTCTTAGATTTGACTCTAACATTCCACCACACAGGGACGTTATGTTTTAGAAATAGTTTGTTAGGAGCTGACAGAGTTGTTAAGAATAAGCCCTTCCTATGATTCTTCCCTAGTTAAAAGAGCAGAGTTGATGTCAAGTGGACGTGCCTGCTAGAGATGGCGGCCATCAGCTGAAGAGATCTGTGTGCATTTCGATGAGCAGGCAATGTTATATAGCTGCTGTTAATAGTTCTCTTTTAATATTTAGTATGTGATAATTGATGAAATTAATAAATAGATAAGAAGCAAAAAAATGAAAAAAAGCCAAGAAAGAAGGGAAAAAAGGGAAGGAGAGAGGAAGAGTTGGGTGGAATGGGAAAAGATAAAAAACAACCAATATTCTTGACAGTTGGGGTTTTTTATTTCTTTTTGCTTTAACTAGGAAACCATAGAAGGAAACAAAAGATTTCAGTTATTGTATTGTATTTTTGCAAAAGTTTAAATTTGACTGTATTTTCCTGACAGTTTAGTAACATTTAGAATTCATGCTTTTATTGAAAATGAAAAATGTGGGCCTGAGAAAAATGTCGAGTTCTTATTTTGTGGTCTCTGATCAGCCACTGAAATCTAGAAACTATGTCACTCTTGAAGAACTAGATTCCGAGTAGCATGGAAATGTCTGCTGGCAGCTGTCCTACAGTGAAGAAAACCATCTTGGCAAGATAATTATTTTGATGTAAGATTAGCATTGATGTTTTCTGTTTTAGAATAATTTCCAATTTTTAAAAATGGCACTGCTAGACATAATTAAATACGAGCAAACAAGCCTAACCAAGGCAAAATATTGCTGGTATGAGACTACCAGTAATATTATAGTGCTATGTTTTATTCAAGCAATATGCTATCAGATTCAAGAAAACATAATCCAGTAAGACTAAGTACGAGTCAGAATAAAACACTGAGAGATAATTAATTCCCTTTGGCAAATACTTCAAAAGGTGTCAAAGTCCTTGCATTTGTATTCTAAAATGAGGTCCTTATTTCCTGTGTCTTCATAGTCTATCTTAATTGGAATCACACAGTTTAATATCATGCTATTAATTAATTGCTCAATATTTATACAGCATTAACAAAGATGACTCACTTCATTGTGCACATACTGGTGTTAAATTAATGAAAATGCATTAGTTATGGGTTGAAACATCTCCTTGCTATGATTTTCATTGTAGCTATCACCAAAAACATTAGTTGCTTAATGATGTTTCTCTTTTTGATTTAATAATGCTATACAAAACTTACCTGGGCACTTTCTATTGTAACGTCAAAACATGTAAACTAAAGCTTCAAAATACAAAAACTCTTCACAGAAGGCAGAAAAGAAAGAATTCAAAACATTAGATTTCTTTAAAATTTATCCCAGAGAATTCAAATGAAGGTTGAAAGTGAGTACTGAGTTGCTAAAGGTGAAATACTTTAATACATTAACAATGGTGAATTAGAGATTATAGAATATAAGAATTGAAGTGTATTTGATAGTATGAATTGATAGTTAATATGTATCAAGTTAGGAATTCAACTATTTCTGGTGTGGGAGGTCCTTCTGTCTATCTGTTACTTTTATTGGTTAATGAATAAAGAAACTGCCTCAGCCTGTTAATAAGGCAGAACTTAGATAGATGGGGAAAACTGGACTGGATGCTGGGAAAAGGAAGGTGGAGAGAGAGATGCCATGGAGCCACCCCCAGAGTCAGACATGCTGAAACTTTGCCAGTAAGCCACTGCCATGCGGCAATACACAGGTTAATGGAGATGGGTTAAATTAATATGTATGAGTTAGCCAATAAGAAGCTAGAGCTAATGGGCTAAATGGTGATTTAATTAATATAGTTTCTGGGTGATTTTTTTCAGGGCTGGGCAGCCAGGAGCCAACAAGTGGCCTTCCTCCTACAAATTGGCATCAACGTGGGTAACTACATCCACATAAAAACCTGAGAAAGCTTAAAAATGGACTCTGTTTGCTAGAAGCAAGCAGAAGCATGGCTCCTTAAAAAGAGGTTTTACTGACTCAGCCTCAGCAGAAAATCTGTGCCATTTTGAAATGCCAGCTTTCTGGGCCAGGTTGCCTGCAAAACTCTGACTCGTTCAGGCAGGAGATCTGGCTACAGAGAATTTGAGCGGGATTTGTGAGAGGCATGCTGTGGCTTGCTTGATGGCAACATGGACCAGCTGTGTGCTTGGTAGTGGGACAATGTGTGCTGCCCAGAGGTGCAAGTAGTTCCACCATGCCGTAGTGGGCAGGGCAATCAGGAAGTACCATTTATACCCTACTAACAGTGAACCTTAAGTTTTAAGAAGTGCTTAGCATTTTAAGAAGTGCTCCTGGACAGTAAAGAATTAGAGCTGCACAGTAGGACAGATTCAAACATAAAAGAACTCTAAATGAATCACAGAATAAAAGTACATAGGTTTGGGAGACAGAAGAAAATGAGTATAGGGAGTTATAAAAGGAAATAAAAGGTTTATAAAAAATAAAACAAAGTCTTTAAAGAAACAGAGTACAGACAGTCATAAATTAAAGGAGTAAAAAACAAATAAGCCATGTAAAAATTGAAAATTCACAGAGAATCTGATTTATGTATATTATTGTGCTTTCTTTGAATTTTTTGACTGTAAAGGTGCTAAGTAGAGAGAAAAATTTCATTGTATGGACTGGTAAGCTAAGCCAGCACATATATTACAAAGGTGTCTTGACTTTAAAATTTGGGTCTAAGGATATGTTGCTTTGGAAGAGGTTTTTCTTTTGTTTTTACAGAGGATGAGAACCTATGGATTACTTCCAGAGTGGTATAGTTTTCTGAAACAACGCCCCGTGAAAGGTAACCATGAACATCCCAAAAATACCCTCAAAAATATTTCACCCAATAAACAGCAGGAAGAAGTTTGGAGAGAAATAACTTACCCCATATTCCCAAATATTGTTCATAAATGTTTCTTTATATTTAAAGGGGGATATGCTATAGATATGGATATTTTGCATTGGAATGGATCTTGGTTTGTTGATACAAATTTAAGGTCAATTTTGTTATCTGTATATGTAATTATGATCTTGATTAAGGTATTGTGTTTCTGTAGCTCATTTAAAAATGTAATGTATAATTAAGAAATACAAGTTAATAGATACTCATCTATAATAGTCAAGCTCGGAGTCATGTTAGTTAGATTTTCTAGATGTATAGAAATATATTTCAGTTAGATAGGTATTCATCAAATCTTTCAAGACTAGGGAATATGAAACTTAAAATGTAGGATTAAGCCAGCCCCTTTAGGGGGCGGGTTTGCCTCGGGCGAATGTTGACTGATAAATTGGGCTTGTGGAGCCTGCGCGCTCCCTTTTTTCCTGCCTCCTGTGAAAACGGCTACAGACGTGAACCTCGGTTCTATAAGTTTATTTAAACATTAAAGCTGTATATATTCTTTAATATCTGCCTTGCATTTATTTACGCGGATACATTTGGCACCCAACGTGGGGCTTTGAGGATACCCGCCCCAAATCGGAGCCTCCTGGGGGCGACCTCTCCCAGTGGCACCTCCCTGTGGAGGTTTCCCTGGGCACGCGGAAGCAGCTGAGATTCTGAGAGACTCGATTTTCCCTGGTGCTTGCTACAGAATCAGACCGGACAGGAGAGCTAGCACTCCCTGGCAGTTTGAAATTGGCAGCACCTCTGTAACAGCGTGATCAGTCTCTGGCTCCCCTGCTGCTCCGTGAAACTGTTCTCTGGCGGGGGCGGCCCCATCTCCCTCCCATCTCCTGCCTCTGCCTCCTTCAGCAAGTACTAGCGGCGTGCGCTGCCACAAACTTAGGATTTTTCATGACACTGAGACACATCTACACCTGGCAGCACCAATCTACTTCAAGAGGAAGATAGCATTGAAGAGGCTCCTTATGGAGTTGGTTAGCCATTTGGGCAAGAAACTGTAACTGCCTAGACTGCTGCACTGGACATGCAGGATCCACAGAGAAATGAATGCTGAACTTTCCTGAAGGTGAGATGGTTCTTTGGGATTCCTGCTTCATGAGTCTGCCAGACATTCTGCAGGTCACAGAAGAAAATGACTGACAAACTGTCAATATAGAAAGAACCGTTTTTGAAAGTTCCTGCTTCATGGAAAAGTCTGCTGATTACTATGGGCCAGTAGGCTGAACATGGATGCCCCAATGGTACAGAAGAGATTTGGGTAACTGTCTAGGCAATGAGATGTCTCTGTAATTTCTAGAGTTTTGGAAGCTGCTTACAATGTACTTCCTGTTTATTTAGGTAATATTATATCCTTCTGGAGTCTTTGAGAGAGTTGAAGAATTTATAGTTATAGTTTTCCTTAGTTATGATAAAAGATAAAATAGATATAAATATTGTAATTTTAATTCTTGTTTGATACCTGTTTTGTTATATGTAATTTTACTAAGTTAATGTTAAAGCATTTCTTTTTGTTTAAACAGTAAAGAGGAAATGGTGTGGGAGGTCCTTCTATCTCTGTGTTGCTTTTATTGGTTAATGAATAAAGAAACTGCCTTGGCCTATTGACAGGGCAGAACTTAGGTAGGCAGGGAAAACTGGACTGAAAGCTGGGAAAAGGAAGGCAGAGAGAGAGAGAGAGAGAGAGAGAGAGAGAGAGAGAGAGAGAGATGCCATAGAGCTGCCACCAGAGTCAGACATGCTGAAACTTTGCCAGTAAGTCAATGCAATGTGGCAATACATGGATAATGGAGAAGGGTTAAATTAATATGCATGAGTTAGCCAATAGGAAGCTAGAGCTAATGGGCCAAGCCGTGATTTAATTAATACAATTTCTGTGTGATTATTTCAGGGCTAGACAACCAGGAACAAACAAGCGGCCCTCCTCATACCAATTTCACAGTATGATGACCTTTTATTCTTTAGACACTATATTAACGAAATGATTAACTCAATGCCAACAATAAGTGGTAGATTGGCATCTAGATTCAATTGGCTTATTGAATCTATGCACTGAATTGGACACAATGCCACTTTCAGTTATCTTTCTGTCAAGAGTATATAGCCTAATTAAAGGCATAGGAAATAATTAGATAATCCAGATAAGTAGTCTATAGTTTAGATTGTTCAAACATCTATCCATCATAATGTATCCAAGACTTCCAAGTTGAAGTTGAACAAGCTACAAGAATGTGTGTCTGTATCAGTGTGTGTGTATGTGTTTGTGTGTGTGAGAGAGAAATTAAAATCTGATTGTACCTTTGAAAGGTATATGCATATTTATTATAATTTCTTACAATATACTTGAAAATTTTCAAAATAAAAGCTTTTGTGAGAAATGGGCTCCACTGTGATTTCTTAATCCATATACCTAATGAATATTTGTCAAAAGGAAGTTCTGATAATGATAATACAACATAAACTTAAAGAAGAACATAAGGGCAGACAAATAAAGGGATACATTTTATAGAGGTAGGAGTCTGAGTTCAAGTTCGAGTTTATTAGCTTAGAGGTTATGTATAACAGTGTTGTGTTTCTGGTAACTGGTAATCTTTGACATGACAGCATTGGATCTGACTATGTTCTCCAGTAGTATACAGTTTAGAATCAATCATTATTTTTAGATTTATTTTTATTTTTAATCATTTGTACCTGTATCTGTGTGGAGGTGTTTGCATGCATGAGTACGAGTATTCAAGGATCTTAGAAGGTCTATGTGTGCCTGGAACTGGTGTTATAGAAACGACTGAGCTGCTTGATATGACTTTAGGGAAGGAAACTCATATACTAAGCAAGAGCAACTAGGTTTCAACCTCTGAGCCACCTCATTGGACCCTAGATTCAACAATCCTTTAAGACAGTCAAGAGGGGAAAGACCTCTCTAATAGAACATTGGTAGTAATCTGTAAGTCAGGATAGGCACAGTTGGCTGCATCCCTTTAGGGAAAGGTTATGATTCAGGCAATAAGAATGTTCTGTGTTTAAATTTTAGTGCATTTAGGTGTTTGAATTATGGCTTATGCTTTATTATTTTCCAAAGATTAGAAAATCCTTGATTAAGAAGATGACCGAGATCCTTTAGTTATTTCTCTAGCTTGTAGTAGAGTACCTGATGCTGATAAAACTCAAAGTTATAAAATGGAAGAAAATGAAGAAAGAACTTAATGGTTGATGCAATCATCTATCCATACTTGGCAGAAGGAGCACATTTTTTACCCTTAAGAAAAGATATCAATTGTACATTTGCAAGATGAACTTGGCTGCTGTGAAAGACATTGGACGATTCTTTTAAAGCACATTGCAAGAAAGATGACTGTAGCAGGAATACCATCCAACAGAGCACAGATGAATTTCTGACTCAGGATTCATCTTCTCTTTCTCCACTTCCTCCTCAACCTTCTCTTTCCTCTCCTCCTCCTTCTACATAGTATACTTATAAATTCTTTCAAAATTGCATATGTGCATACATTGTATTTTGAAGATATTTACTACCCACTTCTCCTAACTTTTCCAAAAATCTACTCCAATTTGTCCCCAAATTTCTTTTTATCCCTTACTGCAACTAACTAAGTCCAATTTGTGCTATGCACAATCTCATGGATGTGGAGTCATCCACCTACCAGGGACTATACCTTTAAAGAAAACTAACTTTCTTTCCACCATCATTCATAAACTACCAGTAGTTCTTCAGATGTTGTTGGGGTTCCTCAGCTTATGCTGTGTGTTGTATTGTTGACCAGCATGATCACATGCATTTGACCACAGTTGCTAAGTATAGGAGTGCAGTGGTCATGTAATATCAAGAACACTTTACTCCAGCCCTTCCCAACCCTGGATTATTAGCATCTCTTTGTCTCCCTTTTGCTATGGTCCTACTGCCTCAGGACTCTAAATTCAATACTTTGGAAACCTCTTTTCTGTACTTATTTCACTGTCTCTGTGAAACAATTTTTAGAAAGGTTTGAAACTGGTTTTTTTAAGATGTTCTGAAGCACTTTAATTATTAAAAAATAATCAAGGACACTAGGAAACAGGCAATGTGAATAACTTAAAATAATCACAGAATGTAATTCTACTGAAGTCATTTCCACATGAAAGGCGTCTTAGTGTCATGTAATCAGGATAGATCTATCTATCTATCTATCTATCTATCTATCTATCTATCTATCTATCTATCTATCTATCTATCTATCATCTATCTATCTATCATCTATCTATCTATC